>NW_028317979.1:6344230-6498653 GCF_062004578.1 Staurois parvus | reverse complement strand
TATATTCTATTTAGCAGGATATTGCATTTGACACAGAGGAGGCACGCTCTGAGTTTTCGCATTGATTGAAGTATATTATGTGAATTTGGCAATTTGCATTTGCATGTGGCACGTTATGGAAATTATGAGATTTATTTAACGTTTATATTTGTTTTCAATTGGTGAAATACACTTTATGAATTTTGTATATGTGGAGCACTCTAACACTTAGAAAGGATGGAACTTATATGCATTTAATATTTATTGCTTTAGGTTATTTCACACTTTGAGAGAGTCATTTAAGGAGGTTTTACCTGCATAGGATATATGAAAAGCGCTATACTATTATTTACATAGTTAAGACCTCAAAACATGCAGCTGCTGTCCTTTCTGGGAAGGAATGCAGAATGACGGCATACTTTACAGTAGAAAATTATTTTTCTAATAAAATAAATAAGTAAACATGAATTTTTAAAGCACATTAATGCATTTTCATTCCAAAAAAGAAAAAAAGACCTCCACACTTCAGGACAACCTCTTTTAAAAGAAGAGTTAAACTGTGAGGTTATGAAGCTCTATTTACATGGCAGCTTCGCAGTAAATAGAATGCACTACTTTTTCTGCACAGAAAGCAGTCTCCATTAGCTGACCTGCCTTGAGTGGGCACATTTTACTGCCACTTGAATACTACTAGAGATAGTTTCTGTAGCTGAGATTAAGGAAAGTCTGTAGAAAGCCGGTCCATACACTCTAGTCGTTTTTATGTCAAAAGTAAACCAGTATAATTGGAATTATGCATGAGTCTGGAAAGCCGGTCTTAAACTATATATAGTGTAACTGTGCAGGGTTATATGGTATTATATGGTTTGTGTGCACTAAAATTAATTTAGGGGAATTTTATCCTCGAACTTAGCGTTTAATAAACAGCTGAACAAATATGCAGCATAAAAATGTTGCAACAACCACCATTTTATTCTCCAGGGACTCTGCCTTTAGAAAATATATCTTAAATAAAGGAATGCGCTAAAACCACAAACTATTCCTAATTTAGTGTAGAAACATTAGTGCAAAAGATATATATATCTATTCTCAATTAATATTAATATCAAAATTATGTGCAAAACTATTTTTTAGTGCATAAGTAATTTAAATAATTAAATTTGTGAATATAAAAAAATGTCCAATTCTAAATTTCTTCAAATGTCCAAACAAATCCTTTTAAAATTCAGGTACTCTCAAAGAAATTGTGCCAAAATCCACCTCCAAAGTAAAGTTGGGTAACTCACCAGAGCTCCATGCTGATCAATCTCTAGATCAGCAAAAAACGCTTTTTGCTCTGGGAACAGATGCAATGAATCAACTTCTCAGGTGTGATGATCAATAGCTACACAATCATCCATAAGGTAGGTATCCACCACTCAATATAATGGTTCCAGGAGCATTATATCACTCTCTCTTTTTATATCTCTCCACCGAGGTCATGTTTGGGAATGAAAGAGAAAATCATGGTGCAGCCAGTTTTTTTTTATAAAAGTATCCAACAATTTAATAAAGATTTACACTCACAAAAAGGGTGTCTTCACCGACACCAGTATAACAGCATAAAACAGCAAATGGTATAACAGTCTCCTGTTCCCCGCACACTCACTACAGCGCTCGTGACTCAATTTTCTCCACAGACGTCAGCATCCAGCAAGCCAAGCCCTACTAGTTTCGTCATGAATGACGTCTTCAAGGGGCGGTTGAAGGGGTACGTTTTGCACATAATTTTGATATTTTTTGATATTAATTGAGAATAGATATATATATCTTTTGCACTAATGTTTCTACACTAAATTAGGAATAGTTTGTGGTTTTAGCGCATTCCTTTATTTAAGTTATAGCACTAAGAAATTTATTTGGTTTCTTTGAGGTGGAATTGCTGCTTTAAAGTATTAAGGGTGTGGCGCTTTTATTACACTTGTGATATTGTTTAGAAAATATATGTTTGGGGGCTCAAATTAATTTTCTACCAAAAAAATCTTATCATCTATGTTAGAAATGTCAGAATTGCCTGGGCAGCAAGTGGTTAAAAGAACAATTTCACTTTTAGTAAACGGTAAGAATTGTGCTAATATTGGATAGTATTGGATAGCTCATCAGTCTGCTGCTTCTCCTTTCACTGTCTATACACAGGCTGGGGGAGGTACCAGACCTGTAAGTGTTGCTTAACTAGTGCAGAGAAAAATGACCTCTAATGCCCTGCCAGGCAGGACTGTGCTGTGGAGCAGATATATTTAAAGCTCAGGAATGGATGGAGAGAAAATACAAATCTCTTTAAAAATTGAAACACCTCCCTTATATTTATTTGATCTTTGCATTTAGTGGTTTGCATAGAGTTTAGCTTTGTAAAGGAAAATTCTTAGAACCAGTCATTAGTGGATGTTAAAATAAATATAAAATTATCAGAAGGTATAGCTAACTTTTGCATTCATCCATTTTGAAATGTAATTTTAAAAAATCATGTGAATATAAAAAATCATGTGAAAACTAAGAAAAGGACACATTGGAAATGTTTTTAATCACAGAAAAATCTGGTGGAAAGAATAGTAAAAGATAGTAATGCACACTTGTTTATGAAGCTGTGGGATCTAAGGCCCCGTTCACATGTTGTCATCCTTATCCTTGCTTTACTACTGAGTCCCTAACCAAGAACAAGCATGTGCATATCAGATGTCTGCAATGTACGGGTACTCTATAACAATATCTCCAATATGTGCAACCTGACAGGTACAGTCATGGCAAAAAATATTGCCACCCCTGCATCTCAGTCAGACAATGCACCACTTCGGCCAGAAAATTGTTGCAATTACAAATGTTTAGGCATTCTCATGTTTATTTCTTTTGTTTGTATTGGTATGATACAAAAAAAGTAGAGAAACAAAAAGCCAAATCTGACACATCCCACGCAAAACTCCAACAGTGGACTGGACAAAATTATTGGCACCCTCAATTTAATATTTGGTAGCACACCCCTTGGAAAAAAATAACTGAAATCAATTGTTTCCTGTAACTATCAATGAGTTTCTTACACCTCTCTACTGGAAATTTGGACCACTCTTCTTTTGCCAACTGCTCCAGGTCTCTCAGATTGGACGGGTTCCTTTTCCCAACTGCTCTTTTGAGATCCCTCCAGAGATGCGCTATGGGATTGAGATCTGGACTCATTGCTGGCCATTTCAATGCTCTTCAGTGCTTTATCTTAAACCATTTCTGGGTGCTTTGTAACGTGAGGTTTGGGTCATTGTCCTGCTGTAAGATCCATGACCTCTGCCAGACGTAACTTTTTGACACTGGGCCCTACACTGCACCCCAGAATTCTTTGGTAGCCTTCAGAGTTCATAATGCCATTAACATGGTCAAGACATGCAGTGCCTGAAGCAACCCCAACACATCAGTGAACCTCCACCATGTTTGACTGTAGGGACTGTATTCTTTTCTTTAAAGGCCTCATTGCTTTTTCTGAAAACAGTAGAATGATGGCCTTTACCAAAGCTGCAATTTTGTTGTCTGTCCACAGCCCATTCTCCCAAAAGGATTTGATTTCCTCAGGCAACTTTTGGCAAACTCCAATCTGGCTTTTTTGTTTCTGTGTCAGCAGTGGGGTCCTCCTGGGTCTCCTACCATAGTGTCTCTTTTCATTCAGATGGCGACATATAGTCCAAGCTGACACAGTTGAACCCTGTGCCTGAAGGTCAGCTTGAATTTGTCTGGAAGTTGATCGCGATTCTTTAACTACCATTCGAACAATCCTTTGTTGTAATCTTTGATCAAATTTTCCTCTTTTGTTTATGCCTAGGAAGATTAGCTACAGTGCCAGGGCTGTAAACCTATTGACAAATGATGCGCACAGTGGACACAGGAACATCAGGATCTCTGGAGACAGACTTGCAACCTTGAGATTGTCCATGGTTTTCCACAATTTTTTTTCTCAAATCCTCAATTCTTTGCTGCTCTTTCTCTTCTCCATGCGGCACACAGACACACAACAGAAAGGTTGCGTCAATTTTTCACTATTTGATCTGGTTGCCGGTGTGATTTCTATATTGTCAGCACCTGTTAATTGATACAGATGAGTTTAATTACAAATTACCGGAGCATCACAAACTTGGAATGTAATTATTTCTTACAATATTGAGAAGCGCCAATAATTTTGTCCAGTCCATTTTTGGGGTTTTGCGTGGAATGTGTTGGATTTGCCTTTTTTTCTCTCCACTTTTTTGTGTCATACCAATACAAAAAAGAAATAAACAAGACAATACCTAAACATTTGCAATTATAACAATTTTCTAGGCGAAAAAGGTGCATTATCTGACAGAAATGTAGGGGTGCCAATATTTTAGGCCATGACTGTACATTTTATGGTTTTGGTGAACTGGACAATAAATGCTTTTCACAGAAAGGGGTGTGCTTTCATAGGCTAGTCTAAAAAATTATAAAGATTTAAAGGCCAAGTTCACCTTTGTAACGTCACATGTTCCACCCGTATTTCGGTAGGTTGGGACATGTAACATGTTCCAGTTCCTGTCCTCTCTCCCCAGAAGCCCCCACCGCACCATGAAAGTAGGTGGGGGAAATTATCTCCGCACCCGCAGCAAATACAGTGAATGTAAGAACTACAACTACCATCATCTGAGATCAATGGCTTGTAGTTCTCAATGAACTGTAAGGGCACTGGTGAGTGCTCTCGTGGTTCATTGATTCTTCCTGCAATTCAGTAAATGCCTGCTCGTACCAAATACTGGCAGAAAGTGCACTGTAAGTCTGCAGAAGCCTGGCATTGCACCTATGATCTGGTCATGGGTGCAATGCTTTACAGGCTCCAGTGTAAAAAAATAAAAGCACATTTTTTTCCCTGCAAAAAGATGTGCATTTGTTATTCTTTTTTTTATAAAAAGGTGAACATGTCCTTTAAAACTGAATATTCTGATACTTAAGTCTAATTAGGACTCTTTCTCTTTAACACGAATGGTAGATTGACACGGTGTATTAGATACAATGTGCTTTTCAGAAAAAGAGGGAATACTTAGGTGAAACTGCACTGAAGATTATGTGATGAAGTCCATTTGGAAAACAGCGTTCAGCAGACTTACTTATGTAAGCCTTATGCTGTTGGAATCCCTTTAACTGGTCAAATGCAACAAAAAGGTAACACATAACACATGGTTAGCTTGATATATAGGCCACGGCTTCTGTGCAGTGTTAATGAATTTGAAAATGATAATTCATGATGACAAGTTCACTTTAATGGTCAGGGAATAGCTGCAAGCATTAGGAAAATGGGGGCAATTGTTAGAAGAGGAATGTTTTTAAAACCTAAACCTCCAAGTCGGAGACTTAATCTGCTAATCATGTTAGTGCCATTGATTCAATGTAATCCCCTGTGCAACATGAAATGTACATAAAGCAATACTTACAGACAGTGTTTCACTGTATAGGACATATTCATGAATAATTGGAATCAGATCACACGAGAGCTTAGAATTCAAGGCTTCTGTGATCTTGCAGCACTTGTCTATGCAATTTGCAACCCCTCTCAGGGGGTCTACCAGCTCTTCTTCAGATGCAGACCATAAAGTGTAGATAGGACCATGCTCTTTCATTTCTTCATAATAATCTACATAAAAGAAGGAGAAGAGAAAACTACAGGCTGAGCTGACTACACAGATGCAGGCCGATATTTTTCAAATGCTGCAGAGTGCACTTAAAGCCCATTTCCTGGCAAATCACAATTTTAACCCTAACCTCTATACCCGTTCCCTTCTAGAGAATTTTTTCCCTGTCAGTGGAATATCTTCTTTGACGTTGTATGATTTGATCATTTGATCATCATGGCTAGTTCTAGCAGATTTCAGCTGTGCCCTGTAGATATTGTACCCAGGCAGGGTAGACAACCGTTCATCAGGGGAAGCAGTCTGTATGGGCATCTGGCTGCATTTGTCATATTTGAGTGCACCCCCCCCCCCCCAAATAGAGGAGATTAAGCTGTGGGGATTTCAAATCCTCAGACCGGTGGAGCAGTATGTGGGAGCCCAGGATTGAGAAATGTTCCATGCAGATGCTGTCAACAGCCTGTTAAAAATCAATGACAGGAGCAGCCATGTAGACCATTCCACACATATAGTATGAGAGTTTACATTCATACAGGGATAGATGCACAGCTTAGAAGCAGCCTTTTTTAATGTAAATGTAAATGCTCCAATGTGTGAGAAGACCCATAGAGCCGCTGTGTTTGTCAGCCTGTTATAGGTTTTAATTAGACTACTGAAAGCTGCTGCAAGACTTCTGGAGCTTTGGGGTGAAAAAAAAACACATTGGATGGGCCTCTACATCCATGTATTCCCCTTATGGGGAATAAATAGTGGTTCTGTGCACATTTTTGCTCTATATTATAGCTAGGACATGAAATATAATTAAAACTGTTTTTTCTACTGTGTTATCTGATAAAGCTTTAGGTTCCTTTAAAAGTGGTCTCCTCTCATATCTTTGATGGAAAATGTCTGTTTACAGGGCTCAACAGCACAAGCTGAAACTTACTGGTGAATAAGTCAGCATTGACTCATCCCTTATCCAATGACTGCCTGAGTTTTCAATCAAACACAGCTAACCTGAAAGCAGACTGTTTCTGCTGTACTCTCTTTATCCAGTATAACCCTATAAAGGTCTGAAAATTCTGTGTTCTGTAATAAATGTTTATAAGAATGAATTCATATTTCATTCAAAATGTATATCAGATCAGTTTACAAACCTAAAGCTGAAGTTTATTCTGCCTTTATTTTGCTTTTCTTGGTTACTCCTCTTCCCCCTCAAGATACTAATGATAGTTTTTATCAAAAGTTTTATTATTTTCCTTACATACATTTCCCATAGGAAAGAACTTGAAAATATGCTGTATGCAGATATACAGATGCAAATGCCAGAACACGCGTATTTTTGAATTAATTCCTATGGGCAGAATTACACATTAGCTGGGGCTCCCAGGTACTGCAAAACAAAGTGTATTTTATGCTGTATGCCCATATTATTATTATTATAATACAGGATTTATATAGCGCCAACAGTTTGCTCAGCGCTTTACAATATAACAGGAGACAATACAGCAACAATACAGTTCAATACAAGAGGGTTAGGAGGGACCTGCTCATTGGAGTTTACAATCTAAGAGGTATATATGCATGAGCCCCAAAAGTGCTTGTTGGTTGGCTGGCATTTAAATTCAATGGCTTTGGTAATTTCAGAGTCACTAAGCCAGAACAATTATTCTTATAAGCATTTCTGACTGCATGTGTTTCATGCATGTTTAATGACTCAAAGTGCAGAAATCAGGAGGACTGAATGAGAAGTAGGGCTGAAGCTCTTTTTGGCCCTACTTCTCCTATGGATCACATTAGCGCACTTTGTTCTGCACTCCTGTGACCCAGATTCAGCAGACAGCAGGCTAAAAATTCTCTGTTGGCAGACATCACTCAGCTGGCGCAGGCTCAGGAGAGATCCTGACTTTAATGCTGGCATCCACCCAGATGACTAGACTGGCAGCTGGCTCAGCCTCTTAGTGCACTGCTGAGAAATTGAGCCAGCCGCTCCCACCCCACAGCCTGGAGCTCCAGTCACCTGTTCTCTGCTCACTGAAGACAGAGAACTGAGCAATCAGCTGTCTTTGATTGCTCGGTTCTTGGTCTTAGAGGCAGTGGGGGGACAGATGCAGCATTGGACTGATGATGCATCCAACTAGGTGAGTAGAATGTTTTTTAATTCTGAACTTCTCTTTTAATTTGTCTGCATGCAAATGACCAGTGATCAGGCCACATGAAGCAAAAATTGGACTGTGGAACAGGACCCTAGCCAAGACCTAGTGCAGAAATTTCCTGCCACGTACCCATACCTTATAAACAAAGTGTAACTAATGCATTTGAATACACAAAGTTGAGCTATTAGTTTATGGTTGACCTAATTACAACCACAAAAGTCCTAAGCATGCAGAAATCTATAAGTACCACATACCTTTTTCTTCTTTAGAAATCCTTTGGGACACTTTGTCTAAAACATTTATTTTCTGGCTAAAAGCTTCCACATATTCTCCCAGCTCTGTAAATTCATCAGGGCGATTTTTAACTCCGCGCACAGAAGATGCTACAGCCTTGAGTGTCTGACCCATTCTGCTAAAAAGTCCAGGACCTTGCTTTTTGTGAGAAGTCAGCTCCTAAAAACACAAGAGCAATTTAGCAGTGCTGTTCCCTGCCATCTCCTAAGCCTTTAATCATACTGCAGGATAGAGGACATGACTTGCGCTCTGAAAGGGATAAAATAAATTCAGAAGATTGCAAACACCAAACTACAATGAACAACAGACTGCAGGTAAAAGCTGATTATCATTCACACGAGCCCATAAGTTAAAATATGTCTGCTCTGGTGTACATTGCATAGGGGTGGTGCAATAAATCGTTGCAAAACAGCAAACTACTTACTTTTTTTTTTTTAATTAAAAGTCATCAAATGACAATTCATTCAACTCTATGTACCACAGTGTGTGTGGTGCAGTGACATGAGGTGTACTGCGTAGCACTGTGTAAAAATGTATAAATGCTGCATTTTCAAACAGGCAGGACCACTGCAAATGAATAGTGTGAACAGGGCACATTGAGAATAATTGCTTTCCATCTGCCATTGTGTTTAGCTGATGTTGATCTATGTAGACGAATGAAGCTAAAAGGATATAGCGTGAAATAACCCTTAGTGTTTTTAAAGGGTTAGTACACCAAAAATGTTTATATAGTTACAAGTAGTGTAGCTGTCTGAGAATGTCATTGCATGATCTTTCTTCTCGACCATAGACGGATTGAAATTCAGCTGGTTCAACTGGAACCGGCCAAATTTCAATCTATGGGCAGGCTCATTGTACGGAAGTTGATCTATCAATCAACTTCAGTACAACTAGCCTTTCTTTTTTTTTTTTCCATGCATGCACTGCTGGCGGATATAGCCACTAGCAGTGATCATTGTATTCTGACAGCGGGGAAACCTCCTACTGACAAAGTACAATAGCGCAGTGGTAGGGATTCCCATTTCCACTGACTGTGTTCATGGGGGAATCAAGTGATTTTCTTTCCTTCAACCCTTGGTGGAAGAAAAGAAAATAGAAAATAGCATAATCTATGGCTTACTTTACTATACAGCATTTAATTCAATTATGTACTATTCCATATAATGGATCACTAATTTTCATTGGGAGCATGCAAACTACTACTACTAAACTCAGCTTTAGAGAACAAAAATGAACAGACACAAAAAAATAAAATTAAAATAAATTAACATGTAAATTTATAGCACAACACAATTGAACATGAAACCTCAATAGTAAGCATGTTACTGTTGAGGTTTCATGTTCAATTGTGTTGTGCTATAAATTTACATGTTAATTTATTTTAATTTTATTTTTTTGTGTCTGTTCATTTTTGTTCTCTAAAGCCGAGTTTGTACTCACCTCCAATCCACTGTACTCACCTCCAATCTACTAGTCTTGGTTTCGGCTTCTCAAAAACGGTTTCATTTATTTCTATTGCATAAGGCATACAGGACATCAGTTTAGTTACATTGGTGGGAAAGTAGGGCCACCCCTTTGTGTCCAAAATGTGAACGGGTTAACATGTTCTTGATACAATATCACAAGTATTTCTGTTTCAGCTTTCAAGGGACCCTATTGTTTGTTTGTTGGGTGCATTAGAGGAAGAATATCTTACCCCACATGCCCATACTGCGGTCTTACATCAATTGTACACCACTCGTAAACTCCTCATTGCTCCTCATGTGCCAACCAAATATAACAATGGATGGAACAGGTGAAAACATGCTCCTATGTGAAAAATTCACATACCAGCACAGAAATGTTTTCTGCAAATTTGACTCCATGTGGCAAGCTTAGCTAGACGTGCCAGGCCTTGCACCACATCAGCTGGTAATGGACAGACTTCTCCAGGGATAGGTCCCCGATAGGGGTTAAAAAGATTTTGAGGCTGACTCGTTTAGTTGACAGCACTCTACTCTCTACTGCTCAAGATGGCATATACTCTCTCTATTGTTTTCTTGCAATTGTGTGATTTCAACAATGTCTTCTTATGTACGTCAGGTATGATTGCCTTGTATACTCCTATTCTGACACTGCTCAATACCCATTGTAACACATATGTCAGTGTTCTTACTCTGCACCAGTACCACGTGTCTTATTTGATGTCTGTATACTTGCCGTTTTGTACCCGTTGGTTTATATAATAAACATTTTTCTCTGATCAAAATTGGAAGAGGACTTTAACATATCTAGGTTAAAGGTTTCCAATTTTTTAGATCATTTTAAAAGGTTGTCTAAGGCCTTAACAGGTACAGAAAGATATCTGGTTCATAATAAAAGTAATTCTATGATGGAAATCCAATACACTTGGCCACAGAATGGGCTTATGCAATAGAACAGTCACTACAACTCTTAGCAACCAATTACATCTCAAATTATTGTAGTTAAATCAGTGAATTAATAAAGCTCATTGGTTGCTATGGATTGCTGCATTTTGTATTGCCACAGATCTATTCACTGTTTAAATAAACAATTTTAAAAAAGTCACACCTATAGAAAAGTACTCAACCAAAACTTTATTCTTCCTCATGTTAAAATCATCAGATTCATTTCAAAAGCAGTTATAAAATATTTGATGTTCAAACATAGCTTCAAGACTTCTAAAGCTCATAGGATGTCAGGAAATAATTCACCAATAAATGCATTACATCATTATAATTCTCCTTTGCAAACCAATTTTTTTTCTCGTTCTCTCAATTTCCTTAAAAGGATTGTTTAAAGATTTAAGATGATGAAAAAAAATCCACTTGTGTGGAAATAAAATACAGCCCATTAAAGAAGCAAAGATTAAGACTGAAAAGTTTTGAAACTATTAGAGATTCTTACCCATGCTTGAGCTGTAAGGAAAATCTTGAAGTCGTCATTAAAAGTTAATGTTGGATGATCAGCTATTCTGTTCAAAAATTTATGCAAAGCTTTCCTCCGAGTCTCAATGAAATCATCATTGAATCGCTCCACCATCCCTTTAACTATGAATTTTTCCGGCAATGGCTAGTTAAAAAAAATCAAAAAAAAAAATCATGCACAAATAGATGATTTGTAGTACTTGTGTTGTTTAGATATATTCTTTAAAGTGACACTGTTGCTTAAAGAATTATCACTATTTTTTTTGCATTACTCAGCTCTCTATGGAAGAAAGTACATGTAGTATTTTGTCTCCTCTTCCTAGGTGCCCTGATGCCACATCTGCAAGGAGATGGCTGCTTTGATAGCGAATGTCTGCCTCCAGCACCAAGCACTTGTCTAAAGCCAGCCACAGATGATTCAGTAGGGATTGGACAAATTTTGATCCACATATGGGAAGGCTGGTTGTACACAAGGCAATCTATCAATCAACTTGTGTACAACCAACCTGTTGAGTTTTTCCCAGTGCCGCCGAAGTATTTTTTTTTTTTTGTTCAACCAGCAAAGTGATCAATGTACGGGGTGCCTAAAGCGAACCATAGATCAATAGAATCTCAACCGGTTCAGCAGAGACTGCCAAGATTTGATCCATCTATGAGCAGGCTGGTTGTACTGAAGCTGATCCATCGATCGACTTCAGTTCAACCAGCAGGTCAGATTTTGTGCATGCGATTACTGCCAAAGGCTTTAGACGCTAGCAGTAATCATTGTGGCAGGCAGGGAAGGCTACCCGCCAGAACACAGTAGCACTGCTAGAGGGATTCCACCATCAATACTAACTGTGTTGATGGAGGAATCTAGCAATTTTCTTTCCTACAAACTGTAGTTTCTCATGCAGGTGCTTGACTCAAGCAAGTGCTAGGAACTGGAAACAGGAACTCATTATCATGGCAGCTATCTCCTTGGTAGCTGTGGTGACAGGTGGCTATGTGCCAAAGTGGAATCCCTGTCCTATACTGTATCTAGTGTTACAGAGTCCCTAGGAAAATGGGACAAAATACTGCTGATACTTTGTCCCATAGGGTTTGAACTGTGTAAAAATAATTCTTCTTTAACCACTTCAAATCCGTACACTTTTACCCCCTTCCTGTCCAGGCTAATTTTCAGCTTTCAGTGCTATCACACTATGAGTGACAATTGCGCGGTCATTCAACACTATACCCATATTCATTTTTTATCATTTTTTTGAAGACATAACACTTTTATTTTGGTGGTATTTATTCACCACTGAGATTTTTATTTTTTTTGCTATATAAATGAAAAAGTCCAAAAATATTAAAAAAAAGTGTTTTTCTTATAAAATTTTGCAAATAAATAATCTTTCTTCATACATCTTGCCAAAATGTATTCAGTTATCTTTTTAGTAAAAAAAAAATAACCCAAATTAGTTTATAAGCAAAAATTATAATTTTTCAAAATTTGTTTTTACATTTGTATTTTAGTTTTTTTATATTATGTGTTTTTTTTTGACATACCGCCACCCTAGCAGTACAGTGTCACCATAATGACACTGATTGCTTTTACACCTATAAAGGTTTTAAAAGCAATCATTTCTCCTTCTCTCTGACTGCATTTTTGCAGCCATTAAGAAATACTGTGTGAGCTGTGATTGGTCACAGCTTGTCACATGGTACAAGGCTGTTGTGAATAGCTTTGTACCATGTGATCTCTGTGATCATTCACAGATTTCACACGTAGTAAGCAATGAAGTCAGAAGTGACATCTTACTTACTACTCTTCATGTGATCACTGATTGGCCAGTCAGTGATCACATGACTGGGACCTCACACAGAGGTCCTGTACAACGATCGGTGTTCGCAGTGTTGTACACTCCCAGGGAGCGTGCACAGGCAGGGACACGGGGAGGACGTTTATAAATGGCCAGCCACTTCTGCACTGCTCCCGTCCAGCCGTTTATATACATGGGCCGACCAGAAAGTGGTTAAAGTGTATGTCAAAGCAAAAAAGACTGTAGTACATCACTGCAATGCATGTGCATTTCCCCATGTTGTATGCTTCCAAAGTCACAGAAAGCAGAAAAATACTTCTTGCTCTCTTTGAAATCCACTCAGCTCCTAAGTTCTGATGTAGGATAACAACACACACCATTTCTGCAGTCTGACTGGTGTCAGCCCTGTTAACCACTTGCCCTCCAGAGGATTTACCCCCCCCCCCTTCCTGACCAGGCCATTTTTTGCGATACGGCGATGCGTTACTTCGGTGGTATTTGATCGCTTCTGTGTTTTTTATTTTTTGAGCTATAAACAAAAAAAAGACTGTCATTTTTGAGAAAAAAACACAATATATTTTTGACCTTTTGCCACTAAACATGTCCTGTAAATTTTTTTTTAAAAATCAACTTTTCGTCACAAATTTAGGCCGAAGTGTATTCTGCAACATGTATTTGCTAAAAAAAAAAATCCCAATACATGTAAATTAATTGGTCTATGTGAACGTTATAGCGTCTACAAATGGCAGTATATATAAACTGGAATTTTTTTTTTTTTTGCTAGTAATGGCAGCGATCAGCGACTTATAATGGGACTGCGGCAGGCATTCTGACGCTGGGGGGAACTGACTGTCACGGACATCCCCAGTGACACAAATACTATGATCAGTGCTAATTAAAAGCAGTGACACTTTACTAATGACACTGGGCAGGAAGGGGTTAACATCTGGGGCGATTAAAGGGTTAACTGTGTGCTGTATATCTGTTTCACTGTGTAAGCAATGTGCAGGAGCTGACAGGGGAGAGATCGGTTTTGTTTACATGCAGGTCTCTCACGTCAGTGATATTCGGCGATCGCCGGGGAATCACCGGCCGTGACCCGGTGACTGACAGCCGAGGCCGCCAATGGTGGCGCAGGTAGGGTGTACGCCTACCCGTAGGGTAGGGTATGCGCCTACCCAGAAATGCAAAATCACAGACACACACATATACATACATAACACACACTATATAGGGCAGCAGGAAAGTGGTTAACTAAATCCGTAATTACCAAATATAATCCATACACATCCACTACTTCGTGGTTCTGTAATCTATTTTTCATTAAATTGCTCCTTACTGTGTTTTTCTGTCTCCTTGTAATATCCCCTGTGAGCTGCCATTCCTCTCCATTTCCCTCTCCTGTTTGATTGGAACAAGCAGTGCACGTTAGTTTTGGTCCTGTGCACATGAAAAATCCCATAGTCCATAGTCTCTAGTTCATCTCATTAGTGAGCAAGAGAGGGTGGTTGCTTACAGTGGGACCACAAAGAATGAATGTGGCCACTCTCTAACTAGAAGTCACATCACAGCGGTAAAAAAGATGAACTTAAAGATTTGGAGGAGGCTGAGATCAATGTAATGTACTTTTCCAGGTTTAGAACACATAATTGAACATCATTTTCTTTTTTTAATGCAGAGTTTAGTTTTTAGCAGCTTCCATTGCCCCCTCCACGCTAGAATATAAATCTGTTTTGAACGGGTAAAGCTCCAGTACTTATGTCAGAGATTTCCCACTCCCTCCAGCCCTCATGCATTACTATGAGCCCTTCACTATGATGGGTTACCTGTCTTGCCAATAAAAATGAGTGGTAGGTAGAAGGGGTGGGTATGCTCCACCACAACTGGAAATGTTGAAACTTTTCCTATACAGAACAGCCAGGCATTTGAGCGTGGAATGGAGGGACAATAGAAACTGCTACCAGATAACAGCTTTATTTTTATTAAGTGAAAATCAAGTCATGACAGAAACCTGGAGACAATTTCTGCTCCCAAGAAAATATTAGTTGCCTGACTGTGGCAGTAATCCTATGGTTTAAAGGATAACTATCTTTTCACACCCATATTTAGGATTTAACATATAACACGGCTTCCCCATCTTCAAACAGCTATGTCATTAATTCAATGTTCTGTGAACGAATGAACTACAAGTCCCATTCTCCACCATGGAAGATGGACCTGAAGTTCTCAATAGAGCATAAGCGAGTGACTACCCCACTCGTAGTCCATCAACACTTCCTCCAGCTCTTTAGTTGCAGGCTCATATCTCAATACAGACATAGAGCTGGAGAAATACAAAAAAAAGCAATATGGTAAAATGTCCCTCCATTTATACTGTTTTTTCCAACATCCCAATATATATAGACCAAGAAAAACTAGAAATCTTGCCCTGGGACACTGTATGGCAAAAACCACAATGGGTATACAAAAATATAGAACGGTAATGTTTATTACAAAAGATTAACACAATAAAACGAATCGAACCCTTCTGGCGCAGAGTCTACCGACAGGTTAATGGAATGCGCAAAAGTGACCCTGAGCTGCCTTTGTGTCAACAAGTGGCATCCGTCCATGGAGGTGTTTCCTCAAATATGTTTTTTAGGGCTCGACCGCATTCCACCAAAACCCGCGAGGGGGACTTTAATAAGACCCTCCTACAACGGGAATTAGGGTGGATTTACCAACTTAATGCCACCAATCCACCCGGCCTTACAGAGGCCTTCAATTTTAAACCATTTCTGTCTGGTTTTCGTTCTTGGGGTGTGAAAGATTTGTAATTTTTCATCTATTCCATTCATTGTGCCATGTATGTATTATATTTTGTATACTGCTCATGTTTTTTCCTGCATGTTTTCCCCTTTTGTATCTCAGCAATACTCAGTGTGTACCACTTGGGCCATTATGTTGTTATTTTTTATACTGAAGGGTGATGCTCCCACTGACAATCTTGGGGTGGTCCAGTGGGGGGCGCCGACGGTGTTACCATTCGCCACCCGGCGCGTCCAAGCCCCCTCAAGTGTTACCTACCCTGAGGGGTGGGCCTTGTGTTTTCTGGCCTCAGCCTTGGGTACCTGCAGCATGCATCTCCCCCAGGAGGGGTCAGTGTGCCCTTGTCTTTGGGCTGCTGGGTGTGTCGGCGGTGCCGCGCATGTTTGTGATGTCATAGCGTTGCATCAGCAGGTGGGGCAGCACCGCCAACTGCGGCCATGATGCTGCATGTGCAGCAATATGGGGGGGAGAATTCATACACTTATTTATTCACCACATTTGGCGCCAAACGGACAGCTGTCCTGAGATGGCTCCATATGATATACAAAGGCACTATTGGTGAGCACTGTATAATGCTCTTATATTCTTGTACGCTCGCTTTATGGAGGGGCGATTTTGTTTGTATATGGGCTCACATATGTATCTTTTGTTACCTCTGAGTTGGACTTATTTTGCCATTTTACTATAGTACATACTTCAATTGAGCCCCTATGCCAACAACCTATTTGCTCGAGCCATACATTATTTTTATGTACCAAACAATGAATATTAGTTTTTATCTATGGCCTTTATTATACTTGCTAGATCCCCTTATTGGCTGTTTCTGTGTGGTCCTTGCTGGTGGATTGCTCACTGGGGTGTCTCTGCCTGCCCTCTCCTTGATGTGTCATCTGGAGAGCATCCTCATTACATTTTTTTATGAATGTTACTTATTATCAGATGTGGGGCCATTTGTGTTTGAGCAATCAGCTTCTTCTTACATACTTTTAAAATATTATGTATTATAGTATTATATTGTTCACGCTTATTTGATATGTTATGTTTTAGACCTAACACATTTAGTCCCTGAAGAAGAAAATAAGAGTTGCAAATCGCATTGGATTTTCTGAACAACATCACTGTACAAGTTCTTTAGGGCTGACTATCCATTTGCTAGTTGATGTATTATAGACAGGTTTTATACACATTGTGTATGTTCTGTATGTGATATAGCAATAATTGTATTACAATTTACTACATTGGATCTTTCGATTCGTTTTATTGTGAATTTTTTGTAATAAACATTACGGTTTCATATTTTTTGTATACTCGTGGTTTTTGCCAAAGTCCCAGGGGAACATTTCTAGTTTTTCTTGGTCTAGAGCTTGAGGAAGAGTCTACAGGAGCCTGTGCACTGCAACCGCAGTCCACTGATCAAGGCTGCAATGCTATGCAGGCTCATTGGCATTAAAAACAAAAAAGCCCTTTCTTGCTGCGAATATGGGAACTTAGCCTTTAATACTCTGAATTAACACAAATATGCAGATTAAACTTGGCAAGTGTGCCTACAGGCTCCTGGAGGGCCTCCGATGACCCTTTATCCTGAGATCAGTCAGTTCACACTTGCACATCCAACCATTCTCTAAAGTCTATGGCCACTTGAACTTACAGGAATTATTAACGTTGGATGAGCATCTTCAAGTCTGCTTTTCAACCAAATAAAATCTTGATAACGTCTCCTGACTTCAAATTCACTTGAATCAAATTCACTGCGGGTCGTCTGAAAATAAAACATTGTTTGTTTACCTCTTGACAGAATGAATGTTTAGTGATCAACAAGAAATATTTGTCACATTGCAATTTGGCGCTGTTCAGTATTTGTAAAAGTACATCACATTCAAACAGTGCTTTACAAAACAAGGAAATCAGAATCAAATGACATTCTATTTATCCTAACAAATGCATTCCATTAAGTATTGGTTCACAGCAGAGGGGCACTTACTGCACTGAAAAGGATATGTCACTTCTAAAACGTTTTTTTTTTTTTTTTTTGAAGACATAACATGACACTTATGTGGCTGCCTCTCTCTCTTTAGCCTCCTTTCAGACCTCATGTAGTGGGAACAAGCGTTTCTGAATGCGATTTTTAAGGCACATTTACACACAGAAACGTATGTCATGCATATCCCTACGCACATTTTTTGCTCAAAAGAAGCTCCTGCTTCCTTTTGGGCAAGAAGCTTAGTGCAATTTTTAATTACGCATTTTGCCGCATGGCTGTTTGAAGGCAATCGCGGCAGAATTGCACACATTGTTTGGGGTGCCTTTAACCTGTGATTTCAAATCACTTTGTGTGAACGGGGATATTTCTATATAAATACAGTTAGGTCCATACATACAGTGGGGATCGAAAGTTTGGGCACCCCAGCTAAAAATTTGTATTAATGTGCATAAAGAAGCCAAGAAAAGATGGAAAAATCTCCAAAAGGCATCAAATTACAGATTAGACATTCTTATAATATGTCAACAAAAGTTAGATTTTATTTCCATCATTTACACTTTCAAAATAACAGAAAACAAAAAAATGGCGTATTTGGACACAGGCACAATTATAGATTTTTTCAGGTATTTACCAAAACATATTCAAGCTATAGTTATATAATGGATACGGGCTGAAACTGCACACTCTCAGGTTTAATTTGAGGGTATGTACATCCAAATTGGAGGAAGTGTTTAGGAATTACAGCTCTTAAGAGTAGCCACCCCCCCTTTTTCAAGGGACCAAAAGTAATTGGACAATTGCATATAATCATAAATACAATGTTCATTTGAAATATTTTGTTGAGAATCCTTTACTGGGAATGACTGCCTGAAGTCTGAAACTCATGGACATTACCAAAGACTGGGTTTCATCCTTTCTGATGCTCTGCCAGGCTCTTACTGTAGCTGTCTTCAGTTGTTCTTTGTGGGTCTTTCTGCCTTTAGTTTTGCCTTCAGCAAGTGAAATGCATGCTCAATTGGGTTCAGATCAGGAGACTAACTTGGACATTGCAGAATATTCCACTTCTTTTCCTTCAAAAGCTCCTGCGTTGCTTTTGCAGTGCGTTTTTGATCATTGTCCATCTGTACTGTGAAGCACCGTCCAATCAACTTTGCTGCATTTGGCTGTCACATAATCAAAAAACACCAATGACCCAGTGCCACTGGAAGACATGCATGCCCATGCTATCACACTGCCTCCACCATGCTTTACAGATGACGTTGTGTTCTTTGGATCATGAGCTGTTTCAAGTCTTCTCCACACTTTTTTCTTCCTACCATTCTGGTACAGATTAATCTTCGTTTTATCCGTCCAAAGAATGCTTTTCCAGAACTGGTCTGGCTTTTTTAGATGTTTTTTGGCAAAGTCTAATTTGGCTTTTCTATTCTTCAGGCTTATGAATGGTTTGCACCTTGTGGTGAAACCTCTGTATTTGCTCTCATTAAGTCTTCTCTTGATTGTAGACTTTGACAATGATATGCCCACCTCCTGGAGAGTGTCCTTTACTTGTCTGGATGTTGTGAATGGGTTTTTCTTTACATTGGAAAGGATCCTGCGATCATCCACCACTGTTGTTTTCTGTGGACATCCATGCCTTTTTATGTTGCTGAGCCCACCAGTGCATTCTTCTTTCCTCAGAATGTACCAAACTGTTGATTTTGGCCACTCCTAATATTGCTGCTATCTCTTTGATGGATTTGTTTCATTTCTGAAGTCTTACAATGGCCTGTTTCACTTGCATGGACAGCTCATTTGAATGCATGATGTAGGTTCACAGCAATAGATTCCAAATGCAAATACCACAGGTAGAATCAACTCCAGACCTTTTACCTGCTTGCATATCAAAGGAGTAGCACACACCTGGCCATGAAACAGCTTTTGATTCAATTGTCCAATTACTTTTGGCCCCTTGAAAAAGGGGATGGCTATTCTTAAGAGCTGTAATTCCTAAACCTGTCCTCTAATTTGGATGTACATACCCTCAAATTAAACATGAGAGTGTGCACTTTCAGTCTATATCCATTATATAACTATAGCTTGAATATGTTTTGGAAAATACCTGAAAAAAAACAAAAATTATGCCTGTGTCCAAATATATATGGGCGTGTGCGTCACCCTTTGCAGCTATAGCAGCTTCAACTCTTCTGGAAAGGCTGTCCACAAGGTTTAGGAGTGTGAATGTTATTCACTTTCATGCAGTATTACAGTGTCCCAAAAAAAATCTGTGTGTCAATGATGACCAGCAATGAAAATGTCCAACGTATTGTGTGAATACGTTGGAAAAATAAAAAGCAAATGATCAAAATGCAAATGGTATTCACTGTCATACAGTATTACAGTGTCCTGAAAATAATCTGTGTGTCAATGATGACCAGCAATAATAATGTCCAACATATTGTTATTCCCAGACACACTCCTAAACCTTGTGGATAGCCTTCCCAGAAGAGTTGAAGCTGTTATAGCTGCAAAGGGTGGGCCAACTCAATATTGAACCCTACAGACTAAGACTGGGATGCCAAACTCAGCATACAGATACATTTTGCGCTATTGTACACTTCCAACCTTGTAGCAATAGCTTGGGGAAGACCTTTGTCTGTTTAAAGTGTTAATAAACCCACAAGAGTAAAATCAATCTGTATATGCAGTAAAGCATACTGGTTATACTCACAGTGGAACTTAAGGGGTTAGTCCCCTGCGTGTAAAGAGGATGTGTAATCCTGCCTTCTCTGATCGTCCCCTTCTTCCACTGTCCGGGACTCATTTCCTGATAGAAGAGAGCCCTGGGGGAAAGCTGCACATGCTCAGTTTGGTGTGTACTGCTAGAGAGTTTTTTTTTTTCATGGGAGAGTGCATGTGATCAGCACAGGGTCAATCAGCATTGTCCAGACAGAGGGTCAGGGGTCCTGCATCCTCATAGGACAGTCAGAGCAGAATGAAAATGTCTCCTACATACATGCTTTAACCAGTGCTGTGCTGGACACCGGTAGCAGGCACAAGACTGCTCTAACGGCTGATGAGAAAAGGTATTTAGCAGTTTATATTTACCAACATAATTGCATTTCCAGGTTCTGTGTACTGTGGGAGACCAGATATAGTGAATGCAGGGTCCTGGGTTTAGTCATATTTTAGGTATAACTGTGCCCTTGCACTCAAAACCAGGTCCATAACCACAAGTCAAGCACAGAGGATCTGGAGTACCTGACCTCACAATGCTCCTTCAGCTGTACAGGAACTTATTTTTGATACATTCCAAAACCTTGCGGGAAGCAGGTAAAAAAAATTAAGGTTGTGAATTCCCATGGTTTTGGAATGGGTTGTCAACTTCACATAGTTGTGACTGTCAGAGGTCCACAAAATGTTGGCCATATAGTGTATCTTGACAGCAGCCCCTTTCCCTTTTACTTTTCATCCTCTCTACTCCTCCCTGTCTGGCATTAATTGCCTGCACTGGCTAAAAAGAATCCAGTACTGAGAGAAATAGGGAGGTTGACATAGCTGGCAGTCATGAAATTCAATGGCTTTATTAGTTACTAACCTAAATCAGGCAGGAGGTGAAAATGGCTGTAATCCCTTCCATATACCCAATGAATTGGCTGACCTGAGGGATGAATCAGAGTTGTACCTGTCTTGCTATAGCCATCTCTTCTCTACAGACATTCAAAGTTCAGCATTTGGCTGTATGGTTCTGGACACAAGTTTATGCCATGCCCAAATCTATCATTAATGATTCCCTACCTCGTAATCCTTGAGAAGCCCTTCTACATGAACCAATATTATCCCCCCATAGGCAACAGAGGCAGCTGGCAGGATCTGTGATTCTGGCTGGTCGGCAGACTTTGGCTAGATTGTGAAACCGTTTAGTAACGTCACAGAAGTTAAGGAGAGACTGATGGGCACAATGGTGCATACATGAGAACCTCACCTACATTCTGGACAATACCCACGCAACATTTTTAAGAATTTGGGATCTCTGGATTACATATAATGCTTTCCATATGATACCCTCCTGTAGCCTTTGTACACCACAGCTGAATCGGCCTCTCGGGGAACCCCCCCTTCCAAGATTACCCCCCCCTTCCTTCTCTTCCTTTGCTCCCAGGCATGTTCCTCATTCTTCTCTTCCCTCCCAACTCTTCTAATGCATCCCTGTTTTCCTTTTCTCTCCCTCTTTTCTCCTTTCCTGCTGGGACACTCCAGGCAAGGGCAATCAGATCTTTCGTTCCCTTTTTTCCCCTTTTCCTTTTTTGTCTAGCAAGGCAGACAGGAGCGCCTGATACTTTCACAATTCTTACCTGTCAGTGCACCAAGTCAGACTTTTCTGTTACGTATAGTTTGGTTACCTTTGGGTGATATTGGAATTGCTGTTACCACAGATACGCCAAGCTTTCCACCCTTGCATTTCTCAGTTCATAGTGTTTATTGTACTTTGTTATTGTGCCTTCCTTTCTGTATACAGCTCTTCGCACAGTTTCTATCTTTGGAAAATCTAATCAAACCTTTGTAAAACAAAGTGCTAAATGTGCAAAGCTTCTCTGAAAATTCAGAAATAAGGAGGCGGGCAGCTGAAATTACAATCTGCAGAACTCAGTGAGGAGAGCTCTGAGACCTGAATGGAAGGAAGAGACACCCCCTTAACACAGCACAGAGAAAAAAGGCTGAGGCTGTTAATCTGCTGGAGGTCCCTCCCCGTCACCATTCTTCTCTTGGTGTCAGGAAAACTTGTCAGAAGTGATTCATGCTGATAGCAGAGGAACAAAGCAGCAGACAGCAGACATGACACTTAGTGATCCTAACTGAGACAAGTACACACTATAGAGGGGTATACTTTGTTAATATTTCAAGTCTGAGGTTTACAACCACTTTAAAGCCTAATTTACTTATTTTTCTTTTTTCAGCTTTTGATAAAGCGGGGAAGAGCCAAAATGTCTGTAAGGTTTTTATTTCTCTCTGTGACCCCACTGGGTATATTTTTCCTAACTTCCTGTCCCTGTTATGTCCGGAAATAGGTGATTTGGTAATCACTGGTACTGGAAGGCACAGACAGCAATGCATGGACAAACACAGTCAGATGTTCTAACTGTTCCCTACTGTGTTAAAAATGTATTTCTTCTGAGTCTTTGTTGGTGAGATTTCTAATCACTTCCTGCACCAGCAGGAAGTAAGGGCAAATCTTCCCAATGGAGACAGAAACAGCAAAACTTGATAGAAGCTCTTACCCCTTCTCTACTCTATGCAAAACAAAATAAAAATGTTTGACCAACCTTGGATTTTCATAGAACTCCTCAGTCTAGCATGTTAAAAAGTGACAATAAAGGCAGTTTAAAAAAAAAAAATTATACTTCCCTGCTCTGTGCAATGGTTTTGCACAGAACAGTCCGGATCCTCCTCTTCTTGGTTACCCCACTGGTGCTACTGGCCCCTCCCTTCTGCCAAGTGCCCCCATAGCATGCAGTTTGCTATGGGGGCACCTGAGCAGGCTCGCTCACTCTTGAGCTGCTGCTCTGTGTGTTCATTCACACACGAAGCATGGCTCAACCACCCCCCCTTTCTCTCCTCATTGGCTCACTGGCTGTGATTGACAGTAGCGGAAGCCACCAATGGCTCATGCTGCTGTCTCAGCCAATGAGGAGGAAGAGTCCCTGGAGAGCCTCTGCTCTCATGCACATTGCTGGATTGAGATGTGGTCCAGGTAAGTATTAGGGTGGGCTGATGCACACAGAAGGTTTTACACCTTCATGCATAGTGTGCATGAAGGTAAAAAAACCTTGAGCCTTTACAACCACTTTCATTTTTACAAATATAGAGAAAACACTGATTTTTTTTTTTTAGAAAACTGGCCAGACTTGAGATAAGCAACAAGATGGAAAAGAAGAAAAACATTACAGAAATCTGTGCTGACCTTTGTGGCAATCCTGTAGGTAATAAAAGTTTCTATGGCTGTGACGTGACATTCTGGCTCGTCGACGGTAATGAAAACATCTTTGACATCAGGTTCGTCCTCAAACTTGATCTGGTTGATCATAGATGAAGGCGAGGCGAGCATCAATGGACTGAATGAGCTCCCATCATTCAGAGTTGTATCCTGCAAAGACAAAATATAGTTTCATGAAGTAACATGGAACAGTTAGGTGTCATTTTTAAAAAAGATATTCCAGCTTATACTATACTGTTTTTAAATAGTGGACACTTGCAGATAAGAAAGACAAATAATATCTACTTGTCTACCATATATTTTATCTGCAAGGATCCACACTTCACAAACTGAGCATCTCTTAAGGCTGGTTCACACGTGCATCAATACCATGTGCTTATGCTGCATTTATTCAGCAATTATAAAGCCTCATAAATATTACAATGGCACCAAACAATGCAGTACACACAGGAGCGGTAGTGTTGTGTGGTGTTAAAAAATTAAGCAGCATGGCACTTTCACGAGGCATCAACGCTTGTCAGCCACCTCCATTGATTTCAGTGGTAAGGCTTGTAACACTAACTGCGCCTATAGAATTTTTTGGTGTGTTAGTGAAGCTTTTATAAAGTGTCAGCCAGGCAATGTGGGAGAGGCCGTTCCTGTATCCCAGAATGGACTGAGAAAGAATAAAAAAAGGACAGAGCAGCTCCTGTCACGTCCTGTTTATACAAAGCAGCCATGTAGTAACTATTTGCTTCTGTGTGCGGGCAAACGCTTCAACCAGCTAGTAATATTGACAGGGCCAGGTAGGAGCAGAGGCATTGAGAATTATTGCCAGTGGCAAAGTTTTTATTGTGTCAGCAAAGCTGAGCTGGACCAAGCCAAGTGTCAAAGAGATCAAAGTACACAAATCCATCTTACCCTAGGTTCACACCTAACCGTTTTCTGCAGCGTTTTGTAAAACACGCAGTACAGTCCATTTAACATGATTTCCTATGGGACATGTTCACATCTGTGCATTTTCATCCAGTGCATTTCCTGGAAAGGGTCAGGGACTTTTCTGAATACAAAAAGTTGTGTTTTTGGTTCTATAGGCTTCAATGGAAATGCTGCAGAAAAGCACGTATTGTGTTTTGAATCTGCCTAGGAACAAGAAAAAAAAAAAGTTTGAGTTGCCAAACATCAGCCACCAAACCGTAATGACTTGGAGAGGATCTGCTAAGAGGAGTGGGCCAAAATCCCTCCTGAGATGTGTGCAAACCTGGTGGCCAACTACAGGAAATGTCTGACCTCTGTGGTTACCAACAAGGGATTGGCCACCAAGTACTAAGTCATGTTTTGTGAAGGGGATCAAATACTTATTTCCCGCATGAACATGCAAATCAGTGCATCATTTGTTAGACATGCATTTCTTTTGAATTTTTTGTTGCTATTCTGTCTCTCAGTATTACAATACACTTACCATTCAATTTTTAGACTGATCATTTCTTTGTGAGTGGGCAAACATTCAAAATCAGCAGGGGATCAAATACTTATTTCCTTCACTATAGGTGCGAACCTAGCCTTACAGAGTACTCACAAAAATACCTGCTATCACACCACAACCTAATCTTCAATGCCCTTGCTGAGGGAAGAATGTTCTCACCCATATTTTGATGGTACATTGCCCCGTCCATCATCTCTTTGATGCGGTGCAGTTGTCCTGCCCCCTTAGCAGAAAACCACCCCCAAAGCAGAATGTTTCCACCACGGTTGACAGTTGGGATGGTGTTCTTGGGGTTATAGGCAGCATTCCTCCTCCAAACACGGCGAATTGAGTTGATGCTAAAGAGCTCAATTTTGGTCTCATCTGACCACAACACGTTCAACCAGTCCTCCTCTGTATCATCTAGATGTTCAGTGGCAAACTTCAGACGGGCCTGGACATGTGCTTTCTTGAGCAGAGGGACCTTGCGGGAACTGTAGGATTTCAATCCTTGTCAGTGATAGTTTAGTAGCCCAGTCCAGCCTTGTGTAGGTCTACAATCTTGTCCCTGACATCCTTGAACAGCTCTTTGCCATGGTGGAGAGTTTGGAATCTGATTGTTTGATTGCTCCTGTGGACAGGTGTCTTTTATACAGGTAACAAAATTAGATTAGCAGCACTCCCTTTAAGAGACTGCTTCTAATCTCAGCTCGTTACCTGTATGAAAGACACCTGGTAGCCAGAACTCCTGCTGAATGGTAGGGGATCAAATACTTATTTCCCTCAAGAACATGCAAATCAGTGCATAATCTGTTAGACATGCATTTCTTTTGAAATTTTTGTTGACTGATTATTTATGAGTGGGCAAACATTGAAAATCAGCAGGGGATCAAATAATTATTTCCTTCACTACAGGTGTGAACCTAGCCTTACAGAGTACTCACAAAAATGCCTGCTATCACAGCACAACCTAATCAAAGCAGATCACTTCCTCTACATCACTTCCCCTTTAACCACTTCCTGCATATATACTGCCTCTCGGCATGTGGGCTTTGATGCCGAGAGGCCGCATATATGTGGTCCTATATAAACACTTTTTTTTCCTAAGAGCACACCCTGCTCACTCCCAGCACAGTTATTGGCAGGGATTGGAAAGCTCCCGTTGTACCCTTGCAATCAAGTCCTTTCAGATCACGTGACAGCCAATCACAATGGCCACATGACCCAAATGCCCGCCTCAGCCCCCTAGCAATTAGAAGCCCTTAAAAGGTCGAGAGGTGAGGCAGGAAGGGGTTAAGCACTTCCCACTAGAAAAACAACACTTCCATGGGCATTTATCAAGCTTTCTTGAAGTTTTTTCAATGCTTCATAAACACAATGAAAACACGTCATAAATGGTATAGGAGCGTTAATGAGCATTGCTTCGTTCTTCATAATCAACATGTGTGAATAAGCCCTCTTTTTTTTTTTTCTTCATTTTAGCTGGAAGTTTTACATTGGCATGGGGTATTAATAGACAAGGGACTAGATATTTACTGCAAAATCCACTTTCAAGTGTAAACCTTAACATTTTTTCTTTTTAAAATGATTAATATGTTCTACTTACCTGCTCTACACAGAACAGTCCCAATTCTCCTCTTCTGCGGTCTCCTGTTGATGCTCCAGGCTCCACTTCTTTCTATAGGGGCACTCCTGCAGGCTCGCTGCCGAGCTGGGCTGTGTGCATCCATAGACACAAACAGAGGAGCTCGGCCCCACCTCCCAGGCCCTGGTCATACTATTTGATTGACAGCAGCAGGAGCCCATGACTCCCACTGTTATCAATCTGCGAAGTAAGCCAGGGAGAGAGCAGAGAGAGCCACTGTTCTCATGCACATTGCTGGATCAAGATCAGGCTCATGTATAGGGGGGCATCCTGCTGCACAGAAGGATTTTTACCTAATGCAGAGAATGCATTAAAGTGATACTAAACCCAGGACCCTGCATTCAGTATATCTCCCACAGTACACAGAACCTATTCTAATTCTAATGGCACACCACCCGCACTGGAAATCACAACCGCACTGGGAATCGAGGTTCCTGTGTGGGCTAAGTTTTCAGAAGAAGTGTAGGGACTTCTTCCCTGCGTGTCCCAGTGCACAGGAGTCCATTCAAATTAATAGGCTTTCGTGCCCGCGCAAAACGTGGCCCGCAGGAACGCGCATATGTGAACCAGGGGTTAGAGCAGTCTTTTGACTTCAGCAGAGCACTGGTTAAAGAATATAGGAGGAGTTTTCTTGCTGCTCTAGGAAGATGTGAAACCCCTGACCGGGGGTCTGGACAGTGCTGATTACATGCACTCTTCCAAGAAAAAAAAAAAAAAAAACTCTCTGGCAATACACACCAAACTGAGCATGTGCATGTGACTACGGATTTAGTCTGTATCAGGTGATCATTTCAACAAGAGGAGGGGCAGAGAAGAAAGGATCAAAGCTCCTTTTTACACAATGCGGAGGGTTAACCCCTTAGGTTCCACAGTGAGTATAACAAGCATGCTTTACTGCATATACAGACTGAATTTACTGTTGTGGGTTTAGTAACACTTTAAGGTAAAAAACCCTATAGGATTTAGAACCACTTTGTGCTGATTATATTTATAAGAAAAGATAAAAGGAGGACATTCATATATTTACATTCCCTATATATTATTATGCTAAATGCATAATTTAGAAATATTCTTGTGATGTCATCACTTTGAAGAACAGAGAAAGGACTCAAACTTGACTGATGTCCAGAAATACAAACAATTCTATCAGAGCTGAAGGTTTGTCTTTTGTTTCTGTGAAAATTAAAGTTGAAAATTCTAGGTCATATCAATATTCGTTTGCTCTAAAATATTCTGCTTTAATTAGAACTCTAATGAGGAGTTTGTTTTTACGTTTGCTGATAGCCTTCCCCTTCCATATGGCTGAAGAATTCTTGCCTTGGTAAATTATTAAACATATTCACAGTCAAAATCCTTACAGGGAGCTGTGAATTTTTTTTTTTTTACATTTCCCAAGTAACAGAAGGCTTCTCTGACATTATGGAAGATGGAGCACAAACTGTCATCCTTTTTACGGTCTCATTTACACTCCCTGCAGCCCGTGCATGCTCTGTAATACAAGGTACAGTTTGTGTACAGCCTGTCTCTCCATGTATTTGTATTGTCACTGAATGCCATCAAAATGGCCTAGGCTGTCTATAGCTCATGTACCAACCTTCTAAACGGATATGAAGTTTATGAGTAAACAATAGTCCCTTGGGTAACCCCACAACATTGCCACAATGCAATAGATTGTAAAGAAACTCTTTACAGCAGCCTTTCTCAACTGTCTTACTCCTTAAAGTAATTTTCACATTCTCGGGGAGCCCATTCTAAAATGGAATTTACCTTTGGATCTTGTTAGTTCGATCGGCAAGTTGAAAATTTTAAAGAATTCTAGGTATGGCTATATTATACATAATTACATTGGTCCAGCTTGGACCAGTGTGACTATGTACAGTAATACCTCGGGTTACGAACACCTCGGTTAATGTAATTTTCAGTTTATGAATGAAAATCATTGAAAATAATGCCTCAGTTTACACATTTTTTTCGCAATACAAAGTGTATGTTGGTGCCGATTTTTAAATGCAATTGCCGGATTTTTTTTTTCTTCACTACAGCTCACAGAATTACTGTCACTTTCCCCGGAGTTAATGGAAACTTTGTTTCTTTTAGGAAACTAAAAGGAAACATTGTTTCTCTTAAGAGCTCATGTACAAAAGACATTTGGAAAACACTTCTGAACAATGGAAACTGACTGCTAGAAAACGTAGGTTAAAAACCATCTGTTTAGCTGCATTTGCATACCGCGTTTATGCACATTTGCGTTTAGAAGCATTTTTTTAAAGATAACATCAGGAGACCTTCCTAAATGCCCAGAATGCACTGAAAAACAGTAAAAAAATGACTATTTCAGACATTTTGAGAGAAGCAGAGAGAGCAGTATTGAGATGACCTGTCTTTTCTGGTTGTATTCACTATGGATCCCATCAAGAGCATAATGCAGCATGTTCTACCATTTTCACGCAAAACCTGGAACTGACTGTGCTGGTGTGCTAGTTCCATTTGAATACATGGAATACGCTTTGCATGCATTTCTGATGATGAAAAAAGTCTATGGATAGCATTTGGATATGGAACAGTTAAAAAACGCTTCTAAACGCAAATGCTTATAAATGCAGCTAGCTGCGTTTACAAGCATTTGAAACGCTGATAAAATCTACTCCTAAACGCAAGTTTGGTGCATTCAAAAAAAGACTGTAAATTCGACTGCCTGTAAACGACAGTGTACATGGGCACATATAAGAAAACATTAGGGAGAGTTCAGGGGCTGCTGAAAAAAATGCAGAAAAGCTCCTGAACGTGAATTTATCAGCTGCAGTGTACATGAGCCCTAACTCTGGGAAATATAGTCAGGTCCATAAATATTGGGACATCGACACAATTCTAACATTTTTGGCTCTATACACCACCACAATGGATTTGAAATTAAACAAACAAGATGTGCTTTAACTGCAGACTGTCAGCTTTAATTTGAGGGTATTTACATCCAAATCAGGTGAACGGTGTAGGAATTACAACAGTTTGCATATGTGCCTCCTACTTGTTAACGGACCAAAAGTAATGGGACAGAATAATAATCATAAATCAAACTTTCACTTTTTAATACTTGGTTGCAAATCCTTTGCAGTCAATTACAGCCTGAAGTCTGGAACGCATAGACATCACCAGACGTTGGGTTTCATCCCTGGTGATGCTCTGCCAGGACTCTACTGCAACTGTCTTCAGTTCCTGCTTGTTCTTGGGGCATTTTCCCTTCAGTTTTGTCTTCAGCAAGTGAAATGCATGCTCAATCGGATTCAGGTCAGGTGATTGACTTGGCCATTGCATAACATTTCACTTCTTTCCCTTAAAAAACTCTTTGGCTGCTTTTGCAGTATGCTTTGAGTCATTGTCCATCTGCACTGTGAAGCGGCGTCCAATGAGTTCTGAAGCATTTGGCTGAATATGAGCAGATAATATTCCCGAAACACTTCAGAATTCATCCTGCTGCTTTTGTCAGCAGTCACATCATCAATAAATACAAGAGAACCAGTTCCATTGGCAGCCATACATGCCCACGCCATGACACTACCACCACCATGCTTCACTGATGAGGTGGTATGCTTAGGATCATGAGCAGTTCCTTTCCTTCTCCATACTCTTCTCTTCCCATCACTCTGGTACAAGTTGATCTTGGTCTCATCTGTCCATAGGATGTTGTTCCAGAACTGTGAAGGCTTTTTTAGATGTCGTTTGGCAAACTCTAATCTGGCCTTCCTGTTTTTGAGGCTCACCAATGGTTTACATCTTGTGGTGAACCCTCTGTATTCACTCTGGTGAAGTCTTCTCTTGATTGTTGACTTTGACACACATACACCTACCTCCTGGAGAGTGTTCTTGATCTGGCTAACTGTAGTGAAGGGTGTTTTCTTCACCAGGGAAAGAATTCTTCGGTCATCCACCACAGTTGTTTTCCGTGGTCTTCCGCGTCTTTTGGTGTTGCTGAGCTCACCGGTGCGTTCCTTCTTTTTAAGAATGTTCCAAACAGTTGTTTTGGCCACGCCTAATGTTTTTGCTATCTCTCTGATGGGTTTGTTTTGTTTTTTCAGCCTAATGATGGCTTGTTTCACTGATAGTGACAGCTCTTTGGATCTCATCTTGAGAGTTGACAGCAACAGATTCCAAATGCAAATAGCACACTTGAAATGAACTCTGAACCTTTTATTTGCTCATTGTAATTGGGATAATGAGGGAATAACACACACCTGGCCATGGAACAGCTGAGAAGCCAATTGTCCCATTACTTCTGGTCCCTTAACAAGTGGGAGGCACATGTGCAAACTGTTGTAATTCCTACACCGTTCACCTGATTTGGATGTAAATACCCTCAAATTAAAGCTGACAGTCTGCAGTTAAAGCACATCTTGTTTGTTTCATTTCAAATCCATTGTGGTGGTGTATAGAGCTAAAAATGTTAGAATTGTGTTGATGTCCCAATATTTAAGGACCTGACTGTAAACTAAAAGAAAACTCTTTCTTTCTTAGATGTAACAATGGTGGAATAGATACATTTTTCACTGCCAGCAATTACAGTCCAATATACTGTATATTAGAAGTTCTGAATGAGATTGGTTAAGTAGCAAGCAGAGAAAGAGGACATTACAAACAAAATATTTATCAGCATACTTGCCAATCTGCAAAGCAACTAAACTGACCCTGTCTAACACTTCACGTTAAAAACAGAGGGTTTTGTTTGCAAACATTTGAAACTATATGTGTGAGCCGCAGTGCCCATGTCAAGTCTCCTCTGTAATACTGCGATCCTAACTCTAGTTTTCAGAGTCTCCTTAGTAGGAGCACATATAGCAATGGATAGTTGGGGGGCAGGTGTGCCTGGAGAGAGCTCACTCCAACTTAAAAGGCACAGAGACGCATGTAACACCCAGAAAAACCCCAAAGGCAGCTGAAGGCACCCAGTGCATCCCCGCATGAGGGGCGGGCTCCCTACAGGCACACCTGCTCTTAAAGAGATTCTATAGGTCCATTTTTTTTTTTTTTAAATAACGAACATGTCTATACTTACCTACTGTGTGCAGTGGTTTTGCACAGAGCAACCTGTTTCCTCCTCTTCTTGGGTCCCCCGCAGGCTCTCCTGGCCCCTCCCTCCTGTCGGGTGCCCCAACAACAACAGCTTGCTATGAGGGCACCCACTGCTCCATGTGTCCATTCACACACGGAGCCGTGGCTTGGCCCCGCCTCTTCTCTTCCCTCATTGGCTGACTGGCTGTGACTGACAGCAGTGGGAGCCAATGGCTCCTGCTTGCTGTCTCAGCCAATGAGGAGGCAGAGAGCCAGGACAGTCAAGGTTGTCATTCACATCACTGGATCGCGATGAGGCTCAGGTAAGTATTGAAGGGGCTGGGGGCACTGCTGCACACGGAAGATTTTTTTACCTTCATGTATAGAATACATGAAGGTAACAAAACCTTCAGCCTTTACAACCACTTTAATCTAGCCACTGCTATATTGTAATGTAATTGACAGCAGTGAAAAATGTATCTATTCTGACATGGTTACATCAGATTTTCTGTGTTTGATACATAAAGGAGAATGTTCCAGCATCCTCAACAGGCATGTTCCAGGATCACCAACGTACAGATGAAAGAGCAAGTGGACAGGTTATGTTCTGCTACAAGCTATTGTATACGCAACATATAAATCGCAGGTAGTACATTTAAAGTTTGGGATGCATCTTTAAGAGGTTTTTCTAGCACTACTAATAGATCCGTATAACTTCTACATACATAGCCTGCATATACCCAATGCAAAGTGACAGCACTGAAGTTTTCCATCACTAATTACAGCTCCTTCCTCCAAATATTTTTAGCTAAAATAGGTCTGTGCACTTTTGTACAGCTATACGAATGGAACACTATGTGCTGTCATGGTTACTGCCATGAAATCTTTAAGCACTGCATCTCAAACTGAATGTATAGAGCATTCTAATTAAAGCATCAGTCGGTTTCTAGCAGAGCCTGTTATACAGTGTGCTGTGGCATAACAGAATAGTCCCATCAATCACTGGCACAACATGAGTCATCGTACCGAGCTTATACTTACAGACAGAATACACAGCACTGATTTTTTGTTTTCAATGTCTCTGGCTTTAAAGTACAACTCCAGGAATTAGGCAAAATCTATCCTTGAAGTGCCAGCCCCCCCCAGTTCTTTCCGTCTAGGGGTACAAGAATCAGGTGCGGGAATGCTTACCTTACACAGCAGAGTCCCTCCAGTAGTGGACCGGTCCTGCAAAGCCCCAATCATAGGGAGCTCCTGGCCGTGGTTGTACTCTTGCTTCTTCCAAGTACAATGCATGGTTAGTAGCGCTGCATTGTAAGTGATGATGCTGAGGGACAGCCAATGGGGATGGAGGAGACTGCTGGAGATGGCAGGAGAGGGTGTAATTAATGCAGCCTCTTTAGCTCCCCCTAGACCTAAGAATCATGAAAGTGGTTGTAAATGCAGAAGTTTACCATTTTGCAAGTGGCTAGTGCAGGGACAGAACACCCGGCTAGCAGGGACAACAGCGGAAGGGTGAGGTTCTGGACGAATAAAGAAAGCATAGGGACTACGTCTGCATCTTCAGAAAGCTCCCCTTTGGGGTTGGACCAGCCAGGCCGCATTCCACTCTCATTGACAGACGCAGTCTCCAACTCAAGGCCTACACGCTGCTGATTCTCTCTCGGACCTGTTAGTGCTCTGGATGGGTGAGCTCCCCCCGGGTCTGTTGTACTGTTTTCGGGTTTTGCAAGACATAGTCTTCTGCAAGCCAGGACTCTGTGTGCTTTCTGCCACACCACGCTTTACCTACCCAAAAACTTCTTGCAGCCTAGGATTAATATTCCCAAAAGAAAAAAAAAATGGCACATTGGAATGATAAAGGTAAAAACTGGAAATGACAGTAAAGCAGTATAAAATCCACAATCAAAAAATATAATACAGGTGAAACTCGAATAATTAGAATATTGTGCAAAAGTTCATTTATTTCAGTAATGCAACTTAAAAGGTGAAACTAATATATGAGATAGACTCATTACATGCAAAGCAAGATAGTACAAGCCGTGATTTGTCATAATTGTGATGATTGTGGCTTACAGCTCATGAAAACCCCAAATCTACAATCTCAGAAAATTAGAATATTGTGAAAAGGTGCAATATTCTAGGCTCAAAGTGTCCCACTCTAATCAGCTAATTAAGCCATAACACCTGCAAAGGGTTCCTGAGCCTTTAAATGGTCTCTCAGTCTAGTTCAGTAGGAATCACAATCATGGGAAAGACTGCTGACCTGACAGTTGTTGAGAAAACCATCATTGACAACCTCCATAAGGAGGGAAAGCCTCAAAAGGTAATTGCAAAAGAAGTTGGATGTTCCCAAAGTGCTGTATCAAAGCACATTAATAGAAAGTTATGTGGAAGGGAAATGTGTGGAAGAAAAAGGTGCACAAGCAGCAAGGATGACCGCAGCCTGGAGAGGATTGTCAGGAAAAGGCCATTCAAAAGTGTTGGGGACTTTCACAAGGAGTGGACTGAGGCTGGAGTCAGTGAATCAAGAGCCACCACACACAGACGGATCCTGGACATGGGCTTCAAATGTCGTATTCCTCTTGTCAAGCCGCTCCTGAACAACAAACAACGTCAGAAGAGTCTTACCTGGGCTAAAAAAAACAGACCTGGTCTGTTGCTCAGTGGTCCAAAGTCCTCTTTTCTGATGAGAGCAACTTTTGCATCTCATTTGGAAACCAAGGACCCAGAGTATGGAGGAAGAATGGAGAGGCACACACTGCAAGATGCTTGAAGTCCAGTGTGAAGTTTCCACAGTCTGTTGATTTGGGCAGCCATGTCATCTGCTGGTGTTGGTCCACTGTGCTTCATTAAGTCCAGGGTCAACGCAGCCACCTACCAGGAGATTTTGGAGCACTTCATGCTTCCTTCCGCAGACGAGCTTTATGGGGATGCTGACTTCATTTTCCAGCAGGACTTGGCACCTGCCCACACTGCCAAAAGCACCAAAACCTGGTTCAATGACTGTGTGATTACTGTGCTTCATTGGCCAGCAAACTCGCCTGACCTGAACCCCATAGAGAATCTATGGGGCATTGCCAAGAGAAAGATGAGAGACATGAGATCGAACAATGGAGAAGAGCTGAAGGCCGCTATTGAAGCATCCTGGTCTTCCATAACACCTCAGCAGTGCCACAGGCTGATAGCTTCCATGCCACACTGCATTGAGGCAGTAATTGCTGCAAAAGGGGCCCAAACCAAGTACTGAGTACATATGCATGCTTATACTTTTCAGAGGTCCAATATTGTTCTATATACAATCCTTGTTTTATTAATTGCATGTAATATTCTAATTTTCTGAGATTGTGGATTTGGGGTTTTCATGAGCTGTAAGCCATAATCATCACAATTATGACAAATCACGGCTTGAACTATCTTGCTTTGCATGTAATGAGTCTCTCTCATATATTAGTTTCACCTTTTAAGTTGCATTACTGAAATAAATGAACTTTTGCACGATATTCTAATTTTTCGAGTTTCACTTGTACATTGCAGCTTACCAATCACTGGATGTGGTGGCTGCATTAGTTTTCCTTTTTAGGCTTTTCTAGTCTGTTTCCACCTGGTGATCTGACCAGTAACACCTGTCATGTACACACCTTCTTGTTCAGTCTGGAAGAAGAACAGCGAGTGTGAAGCATGGGTTGTCCATGTCTCTCTCCCATCATGTGTACTTTTGTACCACTGAGCTGATTTTATGGACAGTTTCTGAATGAATAAAGTGTTGCTCCGAAGAACAAGGAAGTGCAAACGTCTGGATTTTTCACTGGTGTAGGTACAGCGGCGAGCTTGGCTAGCACCCCTCCTGTGTTTGAAAAGTGGATGTAAATTGCCAGATTACCTTGAACAGCTGATGTAGCTGCTAGCACACCGCCTGTATTTATAGTGCTCCCACTCTGGATGAAGGTGCACAGGGAACACCTTTGGACAGCAGCATTGCCAGTCTGGGGGAAGAGGAGTGTTAGTTGTGCCAGCAGATTTTGATACACTAACAAATTTAAGCTGTACTCCAGCTAATATTTTATAAGCAGTTAGGTTTTCTTTTTGGTAAAAATGTTTTACATGCTGTAAATAAATAAAAATACTGATCATTGTAAGCACCCCTTCTAGAGTTAAATGGTTTGTCTCATCCGTGTAACGGATACATTATGCTGGAGAGCTTTTTCTTTTGAAAAGCAAAAAGACTTACTGGCTGGATTACTAGATGAAAATAGAAGAAAGAAAAAGCCTAAAAAGGAACAAAAATGCAACCACCACATCTAAGAACTGGTAGGCTGATATATAATAAGAGTTTGCTTTTGAGTTTAATACCACTTTAAGCTGTGGTCAGTTTCACACGTATGAGGTGTACAAAACAGTAGGTAGCATCAATATTGAAAAAAAACACCACCACCAAGATTGCCTCCTTTTTAAGTGAATATTATTCAACTATATACAGGCAGCATGTGCAGTACTTTCTGTATCTGATGAAATAAAAGCCACTTGACAAGCTATTGCTTGTGGTCCTGTAGATTGTTCTGCACTTATGAACAAGGGGCTGAGGCTTTTCCTTAATAATGGTATGCCTCTTTGTGGTTAAAAGCAATTCAGAGTTCTGCTGGGACATGCTATATTGTGTATGCTGTAGATATTCAGACAAATTTTACCAACATCAAAAGCAGCAGAGAGACATATAAAGCTGCTAAACAGCAGGATGAGGATCAAAGAAGAAGATCCAGTTATATAACTATATGGGACACCTATGCATTGCAGTATAGGACATTTTACTGCAATGCACCATACGTGCATTAGTGAATTGCCATTCATTTTAAATGGCTCTTATTTTCAGTCTATTGGCAATTAGAAGATCGGATACAATTTGTGAGCGAAAAACCTCAAAATGAGGGACACGAGTGGATAGCATGAACCCCCAAATAATAAAATGTAAGTGCGTTGGAAGTTGAGCATGCAGCCTTCATATGAACAATGGAAGCTTTTCCTGCACCTGAGGTCAGCGCAAGATGAAGAGGGAGCATTGAACAGAGCAGAATTTGTTTAGTGTGGTGCATTGGTATCCTATTTAAATTAATGGAACGCCTTGATGCAATGCACATTAACACATGACACCCTGCAAAATACTGGATTCGGGAGATTGGACACTGCTAAACAAGGGTTGTAAGGACAGAGAATTATAAGCTCTTTCCCTGACAGCCAGTCAATTTTGTAGCAAGCAATAGATGGAGTGGAGGGACCCATGTTCGGTAGTGTACTCCATGAAAAAGGTTTTACAGTAATTAAAAAAATAGTACTTTCCTAATCATACATTACAAGACACACAATGAGTATTTAGGTAAATATGGGCATCCAAAAGCAGTCCAACTGACAGGTGGGAAACGGAGCAAACAAAAAGCGAACAGGACAAGGAAAACCAGGTTAAAGTAGGAGGCTCAACAGGGTCTACAGAGCCATATGAAGAACCTTACAACCAATGCCCATATCAGGCCTGAACGTCCACCAGGTAAATGTGTAGACAGAAGACCAGACAGCAGCGTTACAAGTCTGGAAAGAAAAATAAAACTATTCTGAAAAACAGATACATGATGCTGAAAAACCCAAAAGACATTAACTGACCTAGTAGAGTCAGGTTGTAGTAAGAGAGCTGAAGCAAAACAGCACAAACCACATCAACAAAATGGATGGAAATCTGCGTAGGATGTTTTGGAGCACAGCAGAGACAATGTCCTGATAACGGCCAGTGGGAAATCAACTGGTGAAGAAAAGAGGCTTTGGGCCATGAGTGACATCCTGCACAAAGACCATCACAAAAAAAATGGGAGGCAAGCGGTCTCCGAAAAAGAAAAACTAAGGCTGAAATTTGACCCTTGATGGCACTCTAGGCCTAACCCGGATCCACACAAGAATGGAGAAAAGACAAGATTCATCAATCTAAGCAAATGCGGGAATTTCCTGGCCATGCAAGAGAAACATGCCTTTCAGGTGTGATGGTAGACTTTGCAGGAAGTCGATTTCTTAGCTTTCAAGGGTTAACCAAACCTTGTCCCTGAGGGCCTGGGCTTCAACAGCCAGGCTGTCAAAGACAGCAGCCCAGAAGCAGGGCGGCAAATTGGTCCCTGGAACAGAAGATCTGGATGATCTGAGATGGCCCATAAAGAGTCTGCCAGGACTTTAATGAGATACGCACACTAAGACCTCCTGGGCACGTTCGCTGCAATGGGAATCACCGGAATGTCCTGCTTCTCAAATCTGCTGAGTAAAACTAGGAAGGAGTTTTAGAAGAGGGAAGCCATATTTCAGGTTACACAAATCTTAGAGTCATAAGAGCACCACTTCAAAGGTTAGTGCATCCTTGGAACTGAAGACAAACTTGGTTAGTTTTTTTGTTGAATCTGAAAGCAAGAAAGTTCACAGCTGGTGTCTCCCATCTGTGACAGAGGTCTGGAAATGCTTAATTGTGAAAAGACCACTCTTCAAAGTGAAGATATTGATGACTGAGCAAGTCCTCCTTTTAAATGTCCAGCTGGAATTTGGCTGGCTTTTCTTTGAGCGGCAAGTCTTCTCATTCCTCCTTGATGGTTAAGGTATGCCATGGCTGGGGGGGCGTGTCCAAGATGGCGATCGGACAAGCCGCTTAAGCCAGAGCTCCCGACGGCCCGATCCGCATCCACCGCCATCCGGGTGACATCAGCTGGCAGGAACAACCGGGAGACCCCGTCGTCTCTGTCAGAGACATCACTGAGTGGGTCTGGGCGTTTTTGGCCCGGGTCCGCTGCGGCAATCTGGCGTGGCCTACCGCGGCTGAGTGAAGCCGCGATAATATCCAGCTCGCGCCCGCCCCGCCGGGTGCCAGGTGCACGTGGCGTGCGGTGTCAGAGGAGGGGATTGCTGGTCATCTTCTCCCCTTGCCCGGATCAGTGGCGGCTGGATTCCTCCATCCCCGTTGCGAGTGTCGGTTGCTCCTCGTCTGTGGCAACGGAGCAGTGGGGCTTGTCGCAGCCAGGCGAGACCGAAACCACACCCAGTGCAAAGGACGGGTGAGTGAGTCACTCGGTGTGACAGAGGATTGCAGGTCCTCAACTCATTTCCACAATCATAAGTGGGCACCTCTCCCTTACCCATCGGGGCACCCCCCTCATGAACCCAGAGAGCATCGGCCTACAATAAGGGCCTATACAATCCCCTGCAGTAGTGAACTGTGTGGCAACTAGGCCTGAGGTAGCTGACTCCCCTGTAAAGGTTCACTAGGGGAAAACAGGGGCAACCCCTACTTTCCCTCAGAAGCCCAATACTCTGCAGAAGCCACAGACCCCACAGTACCAAACTCTGCCTTTCCTCTCACGCATGTTGAGGTATACACTGCGATATCTAGTCTATCCAGGAATAATTATCCCCCCTTCTTTCGCAAGTTTTGGGGGTCCCAGCCCGATCCCACTGAAAATGTCTACATAAATACCTAGATCCTTGACACACGGAGGTGGGATTACGCAATCATATCACAGAGAGTAACCGCTAACATGGGGAAATCTGACAAGAAATCTACTCCTCGTTCCAGATCCCCTCGCCGTCTGAACGGCCCTGTCAATCGCAGCATCCCGGAGTTGTTCCGATCTCAGACGCCGGAGCACGCGGAAGCCTCTTCCCATGTATCTCCCCCACATTCGCCTCGTACGGAGACTCCTCTACAATGCATGACTAAAACCGCAGCTACCGCAATCAGAGATTCTGAAACCACTCCTCTCACCATAGGGGACCTGAAAGCGGTTGCATCAGATATTAAAGGGACTCTCTCTGCGGCAATCGCTGAGTTACATATCGATATGCAGGCAGTGGCTGGCAGACTTGACGCAGTAGAGGATAAAGTAATCACACAAGACCTAGCCATTCATGATATGCGCACACAGGTTGACACGCACACTATGCATTTGAGGGAGCTCGATCGTCACGTCGAAGACCTGGATAACAGGGGAAGACGACATAATTTAAGGGTACGTGGTGTCCCTGAGGCAATCGAATCTGCACAACTTTCCCAGGCGCTTTTAACCATCTTTAATGATATTTTGGAAAGACCGCCTGAATCACCAATTGAAATCGAACGTCTACATAGGGCCTTGCGTCCTAGAGGCAGAGACACTGAACCACCGAGAGATGTAATTTGCTGTTTGGTAGACTTCAGACTTAAAGAAGAAATACTACGAAGAGCTCGGGATAAACACCACTTGCGGTATCATGAAACAGAAATTAAATTATTCCAGGATCTCTCCCACCTCACCTTGCAACGTAGGAAAGACCTACGCCCCTTACTAGACCTACTTCGCTCCAAGGGAATAGCATACCGCTGGAAGTTTCCGTTTGGCCTATCAGCAACTCACCTGGGGAGATCAGCTCTCATGAGATTCCCGGAAGACCTTCCACTATTCTGTGAAACTCTGAATATCCCTTTACTGGACATTCCCAACTGGTCCAGTGCATCTCTTTCCTCATCACGGTCAATTGAAGACCCCATGGAGCTGCAATTCTCTAGACACTCTGGAGGAGAAAGACGAAGCAGATCACCTCACACCTCAACCACCCCTGTACGACGGCGGCTCATTACTGGAGATAGTTTACCAGCATCACCTGCACATCGCAAGGCACGTCACGAATGACTCTCCTCAGTTTTCCCTTCTCTACCCATCTGTATAGCATCAGTCTCCCAATCGGAGGCCTCTTTACATAAGGCCCAAATGAGTTTTATATTTTTCTTGTAGTTCACGGTTCCTTACCACAGTCTATCGCAGACCACCTAGGATCCCGGGGAGTGGACACTGGGGTATGTTTATTGTATCAAATCAGCATATTTTTTCTTTACACTATTTACCAGTTATGTATATTTATATATCTTAAATATGCCTGCTGAAGTTATTCTTGCTCTTGGCCCCAGGGGTCTATGTGTGACACTGCTACTGGAGATGTGGGTTGTACCCCTGTTGACTTGGGAGTTTGCTCACCTGATCAGTACCGGCCTAATGTATTAACTTACTAGCTCTAACAGAAACAGAAATGTAGGCCTATTTGAGATCTAGAGATGCAGGCCAATTCCCTTTTCTGGATTTCCGCCTGACTCCCTGAAACTCAATGTCTTATGTGTTGGATGCACTTGGATAGGACATCCATATGTTCCTGCTTTTTGTGTCTTAACACCAAAGTTGTGTAAAACCAGCTGATCCTATCTGGAGGACACGTATTTTATATCCCTTGAGACACCCCGGGTATAGCCTCCATACTATTCCTTACTGTCTTTAAAGTGACTCTATGGTAATGCTTGTGCATGATCATATTATACTTGGCTGTACAACTTGCCCCTAATGATGCCCAGAGTATACTACCGCTATACGGTCCCATAGGATTCACTCTCAGTTTAACATGCTTTCCTCCATACCCATCATTCAGCCTTGATACGGGTGTATAATTACCTGGGTTAAGTAGACACTATGTTAATATCCTGATCCCGTAACCTCCTCCCTCTCCCTATAATATTTTTCTCCCACATAGTATCCGGAACTCCTTCATATGCATCGTAGTACCTGGTATATTACATACCTTCTACTCACTCATGGACTAGGTGGTGTTTCAGATATGAGATATGGGACCTTCATATTCAATGTTCACATTCATGGTTCATCTCGCTGTTGTGTTAAGTTTTAATCTATACAGTTATTCGATTTGATCCATGCTCTCAGCTGGCCACGGATTATGAATGCCCTCTCTTTGATGATCTGCCACGGTTTGGTAGGCGGTGGGGAGTCCAGCATTCCTTAGTAGTGACCGGCTGTATAGCATAAGATCCCTCGGTTGGGACTAATATTTACCTTGTTTTTGGAAAACGGTTCAACGGAATGAATGGCCTAAGGCCTACATCCCGGAATATTCATATGTTATGTTTTTGCTGTTGTCCTGCATTGTTTAGCATAAAGATGATATTCTTGCTCGGAACTGATACAGTTTATGAAGACCTTCCTACAATGGCGAGATTGTTTGCCGTGCAGGATCGAAGTCATTTAGAGGAATTGTCTAATTATTTCCTATATTATGTTTAACTTGTGATTGTATAGTATTTTGGAGGTATGAGTATGCTTGCTACATTCTATTGAATAACACTGCCTCAGTGTGTATTCACATCAACACTTTCTACATTCAATCTCATACGACCTTTCCGTTAGCACATACCTCCTTCACGTCAGTTCTAGTGCACTTACTCCTGTGAGCCTTACTATCTACCCTCTTGCTCATCTACAATATTTTTATTTCCCCAGCTTTATACATACTATTTTACACCGACCTCCCTTTCCTAATAGGAATAGATTACCTCTCGGTATAAATTAGCTACTTCCCACATAGTTCTGTGTGTCAGGGACACCTTATGGTAGACTGACTCCTTTGTATACCTCTCGTTTGAGAGAATAAGTCCTCCTTACGATTATATTGTATACTCACAATACGGCTGTCTCTGGGTTCGACACATCTCCACGTGTAATTTTGTAATCCTGTACACAGTTTTACATACAACCATTTTATAAGAGCTTTAATAGGAGATAGAGTAGCTGGTCTATCTCTTCTCTGGAGTTTAGTTTGTTCTGGAAGTAGAAGGAATATATATATCAATATATATATATGGGTTTCTATGAGACACGCCTGACACTTCTTTTTTTCTCTGTCACACTCTTTATTTCTTCCTCCATATAATTACTATCCCTATTTCTACCTCTACACGTCCCTGTTTTAATCCCCCCTCCCCCCTCCAAAAAAAAAAAAACAAAAATCCCCCCCCCCCCCTTTTTTTTTTTTTTTTTTTTTTTTTTTCTTCTCGTCCCGCCTCTCATTTGGTATACCTATAGACTTTGAACAGGTTTTTCTGGTATACAACATCATGGCTATCAACCACACATCTACATGTTCAGCCCGCACGCTCTCAGTGGCCTCTCTTAACGCCAAGGGCTTAAATATACCTGAGAAACGCTCACAACTTCTAACATACATGAAAAACCTTCGCGCAGATGTGCTCTTTATCCAAGAAACACACTTTCGAACGGATCACATACCTAGATTTTCAAATGCTAATTACCCAACGGCTTATCATGCAGTCAATTTATCGTTCTTCTATGAATGAATGAGATGTGATTCAAGAACTCAAACACCTTTAGAGCTCTCACCTCTAGAATTGCTCCATAGACTGAGTCTACCCGGACCATCTCTTACATAAAGGTATAATCTACGTCACCATAAATAATGTTACGTGATATGATTAGTTAACAGCCACTATTTATTATTTGACCCCCTCCATTCCCCCCCCCCCCCCTTTTTTTTTTTTTTTTTTTTTTCTTCTCCCCTTCCTTTTATGATGCTACTCTTCACACTTCCTTTCACCTGATGTGCCTTTCTCTCTTCTTTTCCTTTTCTTCTTTCCTTCACACCTTTGTCCTCTACAAATAACTATATCTTTTATGAGGGACAGGGTGCCCTTTCACATATAGGTATGATTGTCCTTCACGATAAGAACCCTACATTGCCCGGCTACGGACACAGAAGAATTGCACGCCTTCAAATGATATTTTGTACTGCGCCTCATGGTCCCATTATTTGAATAATCCCTACGCATCAGAGCAGCATCCACTATAATCCTCTAGACTACCTATTATAATCAGTATTCTTTTTTTTTTTTTTTTGGTTTAGTTTACTCAACAGCTATAATGTGATCTTTTGTATAAGGGTAATTCACACTTCTAGTAAACAACTTATGACCCGTCTGCGCTACGGGAGATTATGACAGATGTTTATGCGCGGACTGTGTTCCGTATCCGTATATGACTTGTTGTGCCTTTCTTATTTCAAAATAAAATAAACCTTTTTTGGAAAAAAAAGGTATGCCATGGCTGTGGCAATGTCTGACTGAATCCAAGTCAGATGACATTGCGGTCAAGAGGTCCAGCATTACAGGGGCAATTGAACCAACCTGAGCTCCAGAATACTGATTTGAAACTTCTACTGGCAACTAAGTCCCCTGTACCCAGTGGATATCCAGGACTCCTTCCACAGTCCAACAGGCTGGCATTCTTTGTAAGAATCCTTCCAGACCAAAGAAAGTAAGGAATTTCCTTATTCCTATGCCAGACTCGTGACCCATCGTGCCATGGCTAACTTTGCTTTTTTTGGGTGAGGCGTATGTGATAGTCCAGGGGCTGTGCCTTTTTTCCCCCTCCACAAATGCAGAATGTTGAGTTGCAACAGTCTGGAATGATATTAGGCATACAGATCTGTCTCAAAAGGAAGCCACATTATTCCCAAAACCCTAATGAAGAAGCAGAGAGTCTGCCATGCTCTTATTCACATTTAAATTTTTCCTCCAATTTGTACTTAAAAATGGAAGGTTTAGACAAGAAAATAAAGAGACAAAAACTGAAAGGACTAACAAAACAAAAGGAAAAAAGGTGAGAAAATAAAAATGGACGCCACATTTAGGATAGCGGGATATAAACAGAACAAATGAATATTTTTACGACTAGGAAAGAGGAAATTGCACTTTGTTTGTTGTAAACAAAGTCTATAAATTAGCTCTAATAGCTGGGTAGAACGCCTGTTCTGGTTGATAAACATGCAGAAACTTGCAGTGCTAACAGCGTGCTTGCCTATACATGGCTCAGAGAAATTCATGGAAACATTGAACTCACACAGCACAATCATCTGGTTAACAAAAGAAAAGCATTTAAAGCAACAACAGTGCAACAACAACCCCTGCTGGTGTTTATGTGTACAGCTAGTCTATGCAGGGAAATACAAGGGAATTTCACTGGACTTTCTTATTTGTAAATACATTTGAAAAAAATCTGCCAATATCTTTCCTCTGTAGTGACATTGTTTGTGCCAGCAGTTCATACCGATTCGCTTATTCTGGCCCATAAGGAATGCTGTATGACTAGTCAGTTATTATGTACCCTTAAAAAATTGGATGATAAGCAAAAATATAAGCCATATTAAAATTTAAAGTGGAGCTCCAGTCCCCCAAATACATTTTTGGTAAAAGCAGATCCACAATGACCTTTCAAATAGCATTAACAATTGGAATAATTCAATAGTAAACACATTGTAATTACTTAGTAATTATTAAAAATTTACCACGATCTAGGAAGCAGGCAGGCGCCATGATGGCTGTGTGCATCTGAAGCCCGCAGGTATTTATTTCCGGGAATCGGTGCTGCTGGCTATCCCGGCATGCACCACTCTCTCATGCCTGCGCAGTACAGACACTGCTCGGCGCGATGTAAACTCTGCAATTCCAGCATAGAGCACAGCGTAGGACGCAGCAGGATACAGCATCCATGTCTTCCTGTAATCTGGACTCCGGTAAAATGGTGCGAAACACCTCCCATTCGCGTCATTTCCGCTTTCCAAGTCCCGCGATTACAGGAAACCAAAGACCTCCTGGGATACAGGAAACGACATCTCGGGAGACCTACAAATCACCTTATGACGTCATCATCTAGGCGGCCGGAACCAGAACGGCAGGCTTGCAGTGGATTTAAAGGTATGTATATTAACAAAAAATATCCAACTTGTTCTTTATTTCACAGGGACAACATAATCAGGTAAAGTATGAAAAATGGGTGGAACTCCACTTTAAGTGTTGCTAACATGCATTAAAGAAAAAAAACAAAAAACACACTTTAAAATGAACCTGTACTCCAGTTCTGCCTGAGAGAACACCAACAGGTGATTTCTAAAACATTACCCAGAAAAGACTCCTCTGTACCCCTCTCCTTACATAAACTTTACTTCCCTGCTCTGATTTCATGTTAAAGCTCTGTTAATTGGCATTAGGCCCTAGTTCACACTGAATGAGACACTGAAATCGTGCTACTTCAATATTTGAATTAAGTTTTTCAGAGATAAACAGGGAAAAACAGGGAAATGAGATATGGTTCATTCATACAATATTGCAATAGACAAAATATAGTTGAGCATTTTTGTTGTTGTGATTCCGCCCATTGCACGGATGATCTGTTGGTCTTGTTTAGCAATATCATCAGAGGTAGTCGTGTGTATATGATGAACCTTGGTGAGGAGTTTGGGGTGTTAAGGGGGGTTTTGGTGGAGAGGTGGGGGAGGAGGGATATAACTGGGTAATTGAGGAGATACCAGTCTTGGTATGGGAGGTAATTTCATCTCATGAAATGTCATCAGGGTTGTACAGAACATTTTGGGTGATTTAGCCATCGGTTCCATTGGTTATTGAATTTGTGATAGGAAGAAGTGTTAATTGCGGATAATTTTTCCATTTGGCATTGAGTGTTAAGGTCTATAATTAATGAAGTGATTGAGGGGGTATTATTTGTGTTCCATAATCTAGTAATATTAATTTTGGCGGCAAAGAGTATGTGGGTAATAATTGTTCGGGAATGGGGAGGGAGTTTCTCAATTTCGATGTGTAGGAGTGCTAATGAGGGGTTCGGGACTATCGAAATTTTATTTCGAAGATTAATTGAAAAGTAGTATTCCAGAAGGATCGAAGTGACTTGCATGACCACAGAATATGTAGTGTTGAGCCTGGCTCACCACATTGTCTCCGGCATGTAGGAGATTGTTTTGGGTAGTAGATGCAGTTTGACCGGGGTCAGGTACCATTGGTGGAGTATTTTTAGATATGACTCCCAGTGGGAGCTGCATCGGATAGCTTTATAGGTGATGTTGAAGGTATTTTCCCAGCATTTTAAAATTATTTGGTCTGATAGGATTTTTTCCCTATTGGTTAGGGAGGTTGTTTGTAGAGTGAATTGTAAGTTTATGAGGTATGTATAGAAGGTGGATATACCTTTACCTGGGTATTGAGGCTTGGTGAAGAAGATGTAGGCTGTAATTGGTATCATAGTGTTGTGGGGTAAGCTAGTTGATTGTAGACAATGAGCGATGTTTAGGTATGTAAAATTTTCAATAGTAGGGATATTATATTTGGATTGGAGAATTTGGAAGGGGCATATAGATTGATTGATATAGAGGTCTGTTATGTTGGTTATTCCTTGTTTTGACTATTGGGATAGGTCTAGTATATTGATTGGAGTAGGTATATGTTTAACGTCTTTAAACTTCGAGGATAGGAGGTCCCACCAAGCTTGTAGGGAGGCTAGAATGCAGGGATGTTTTAGTTGGGGTTTAATTTGGTTGGTCGGTGGGGTCAAAAGTATATTGTGGGATTTAAGTGGTTGAAAAGGGAGGGTTTCCATTATGGACCAAATTTTTTCCTTCGATGAATTCCACCAGAAATATAGTTGGTCTAAAAGAGTAGCTGTGTAATAATACTTGAGGTGCGGGAGTTCTGCTCCTCCTTTAGTTGTAGGTCGTATTAAAAGATTGGTGGAGCATCTGGTTTTTTCGAGTTCCATAGGAACTTTGTGAGGATTGATTGTAGGTTAGAGAAGAATGAATTAAGGATTGGTATGGGAAGTGTGCAGAATATGTATAAGATTTTGGGTAAAATATACATTTTTAGAGTCGCCACTCATCCTAGTTTGGAGAGTTCTGAGGTGCGTAAAGTGTTTAGTTCTCAGGGGATAGTTTCAAGCAATATTTTGTGAATTTCTGTGTATAGATGGTCTGTCGTTGGTGTGAGTATGATTCCTAAGTAAGGAATGCTGTTTGTTTCCCATAAAAATGGGAATCGTTTGGCTAGTTGGGTTTGGAGTTGGGCTGAGATGTGAAGGTTAAGTATGGAAGATTTGGGTTAATTAAGTTTGTAATATGAGACTGTTGAGTAGGTATATATGTGTGAGCGAATCGTTTGGAGGGTTTTTTTTTGGGTTGGTCACCATTAATACTATATCGTCCGCAAACAGGCTGATTTTGTGTTCCATGTTAAGATGTGTGATTCCTGTAAGGATCGGTCCTCTCTGAGTTTGGAAGCTAGGGGTTCAATAAGGAGTGTAAATATCGGGGAGAGTGGGCAGCCTTGTCTTGTACAATTTGAGATGTCAAAGGGGTCAGATAATGTGCCATCTGTCAGAACTCTAGCGGATGGATGTGAATAGAATGACAAGATGGCTTTATCATCCAACCTGTGATGTCAAATTTTTGAAGAGTTGCATGAATTGCATCCGGTATCCGATCGAATGCTTTCTCTGCGTCTAGAGATAGGAGTAAGGAGGGGCTCTTAGTGCTATCTAAGTTGTGTAGGAGGGAGATAATTCTTCTGGTAGTATCAGGTGCTTGGCGACCTGGGATGAAACCTACTTGATCTAGGTGAATTAGGGTGGGGAGGTAGGAGATAATTCTTCAGGATATGATTTTCGCATATAGTTTTATGTCGGTATTGAGTAATGAAATTGGCCTGTAGTTTTGGACAAGTTGGGGGTCTTTATCAGATTTTGGTATAGTCGTTATAATGGATTGCAACATGTCTTTGGGGAATGAGCCTGTGGTGGCAGCGTGACTGAAGAGTTTGGTCAGGTGTGGTGATAAGTCTGTGGAAAGGTGTTTATAGTATTCGTTAGTGTATCTGTTGTTTCCTGCAAATTTGTTAATTGGGAGTGTTTTAATGGTCGTTTATATTTCTTTGGGTGATATTGGGGAAGAAATGGTGTCAAGTTGGTCTGAGGATAGTTGAGGGAGATTGGTCGTTTGGAGAAGTTGTTGTATGGATGTGATTGTTGGTTGAATGGTGTTAGGGTCGTTTTTAAGGTTATATAGCTTTTGGTAGTATATTGCAAAGGCGTTCGCTATGTCTTGCGGGTTTGTGTTTAGGGTATTCGTAGATGGGTGTTTGATTGAGGCTATTTTGGATTTCAGCCATTTTTGTTTTACCGATTTGGCAAAAATGAATGGGCCAGGCTAAAGACTGCAATTTGAGGATTACCTGCTGGCTTCTGGCCCTCCAAGAATTTTCTTTTAAAGTGGAGCATCGGACAGGTTCTAACCAGAAAAATGTAGATGCCCTTTCTAAAACCCACTGTTAGGTAGCTGATGTTAGAACTCATGGGGTCAAACAGAGAGGGTGGGTATGTGACAAACAGCCTCTGTGAGTCCAGGGAAGAGTTGTGGAGTGTACCTTCTGCATAGGTTCTGATGTTTCATAAGATAAAATGATAGCAGTGAATGGTCTGTAGCAGTACACAAGGGGTAAAGCACAGGCCACATATTGTTCCCCACCTGGGGTATATTTTGCCTTCTCCCTGGTATAATCAGTGTTGTTGGGGAAGGTTGATTGTGGGCTGTGATGGAAAATGTCTGCAGACACAGGGTGATCTCACCACTAGCCAGAAGGTACAATTTTGGACTGTGAATATTACCCTTTCTAGGGAATCTTGTTTTGGTCATGTTTTTTTCTGCAACGCTGATGAATAAACATGGGAACAAAACCCTTAAACACTTTGGTGTTTGGATTACCTCTCTGTAAGCTCTCTTCTTGAAGTTGTACCCCACAATACAGTATATGCATGCTCCCCAGGTATACTGTTTATAAAAATCTAAATAAATATAGCTGTCATCAGTATATTTGGTAGGATGAACTACCATGTCCCAGCCACTGCCAACTACACACAATTCAAAGAAAGATGTTTACAAGACTCTCAAGTGGTTGGTGGTAGACACTTGACATGTTTTGCAGATGAACTGTGATCTGCTTTTCAGAAATACTATTAAAAGGAAATCTAAAGATCACAAAAACATGAAGTAAAATAGTATGAAGCCTAAATCATCATACCATCTAAAAATCGTAGAACACAGAAAAAATGGCAGTTGACTAGTGCATAGCCGCCTGAAAAGTGGTTAATTGAATCCCATGCGGAGTAATATTCACTACAAAAAATTAATGCAATATTATATTTATTCGATCACATGGATCATAGAAAAGGTTGACATTGACATGGTGAACATGTGGCAATCATATTAAAATCAAAGAATTAAAATAAAAGAACCGTTCAGCATCTTCAGAAATGGCTATTCGGGCAAGAAATGATCCATATGAGGCAATGAAATTTCCTTTCCGTATTTATCTGCAGTAAAGTTCCATATTGTGCATCCCAGTGAAATATAGTTCTTCTTTGTCTGTTCTTTCATGAACAACACAGAGAACCTGGATAAACTCCTAGGGATTAAATAATGGAAGATGATAAATACAGAGAAAGCAGGGGATAATAACTTTGTCATAAACCTAATAGGATGCACATACTCAAATCAACGGGTTATAGTTCTCCTTTACCTGTGCCATTATAAATGTATAACTGGTATTAAACCTTCCTGGATAACCACCACAGTTGGTGGTTCTTTTAATTCTTTGATTTTAATATGATTGCCACATGTTCACCATGTCAATGTCAACCTTTTCTGATACATGTAATCGAATAAATATAATATTGCATTAATTTTTTGTAGTGAATATTACTCCGCATGGGATTCAATTAACCACTTTTCAGGCGGTTATGCACTAGTAAACAACGCAAGTAGCATGTTTAGCAGTATCTGCTACTGTGTAGAGTGGAGGCCTGAGAAAGCATGACTCTTTCGAGAGCTCATGCTTGAGACGAACTTGGACGATCAATATGTTCGATCAGGGGACGATTGCCAGCTTGTGTGTTAGAGAGTGGTGCCCAGGGAACTGGGCCTGAAGGTAATATGCTTGAGTGGAGGCTATGACCATTCTACTTCCATCTGTTGCGGCCGGTTGGATGCTGGTTGATGGGAATCTGCTGGTATGATGCTCCACGATTTCAATAATTCGATGCCTGGTCCTAGGGATTTAATTGTGTGAAATCTGCCTTGGTATTTGACATTTAGTTTCGTAGGGAAGCCCCATTGATATCCGAAGTTATGATTCCGTAATGCTTTGTTTATGCTGATGAGCTTCTTACGGTTGAAGAGTGTGGCTTTGGATAGGTCTGCGAACAATTTAATCTTTGCTTGGGCTGGAGGAATGGGTTGTCAAATTTCTTGCTGCAATAATTTTTTCCTTCACGTGGTAAAAATGTATGCGCGCCAATATATCTCTGGGGACCGTCACAGGTAGAAATTACAGTTTGGGGATTTGATGTGCTCGATCTATAGCCAATTCCACGTCAGTGAGGGTGGGGATGAGATTTTTCATATATTGTTGTATATATGGGACTATGGCGTCTGTGGTGATGGATTCTGGGATCCCACGGAATTTAATGTTGTTTCGCCTGGAGCGATCTTCTAAGTCTGACAGTTTGAGATTGATTTGTTTGATGTCTGTCTCATGGTCTGTGTGTGTATCTACAAGGTCGTTATGTGCAGTACACATTTCCCCTAGTTTGTTCTCGATATGGCGGATGCGTTTTTCTTGATTTTGGACCGTATTTGAAATTTGGGATAATGATGCCGTCAGGTCATTATGTAGTGTTTGTAGCAGAGAAAGGAGCATGTTCTTCATGGAAATCTCCATGATAGGTTGGTCAGAAGCAGGATAGGATTCGATTAAAGAGCATTACAGTTGCAAGAAAAAGTATGTGAACCCCTTGGGATTATGTGGAGTTTTGCATGAATTGGGCATAAAATGTGCTCTGAACATCATCTAAGTCACAACAATAGAAGAACACAGTCTGCTGAACATAATACTACACAAACATTAGATGTTGCCATGGTTTAATTGCACAGAACATGTAAACATTCACAGTGCAGGGAGGAAAAAGTATGTGAACCTTTGGACTTAATAACTGGTTGACCCTCCTTTGGCAGCAATAACCTCAACCAAACGTTTCCTGTAGTTGCAAATTAGACCTGCACAATGACCTGGAGTCATTTTGGGCCACTCCTCTTCACAAAACTGTTTCAGTGTAGCAATATTCTTGGGATGTCTGGTGTGAATCGCTCTCTTAAGGTCATGCCACAGCATTTCAATCGAGTTGAGGTCAGGACTCTGACTGGGCCACTCCAGAAGGTGTATTCTGTGCTGTTGCAGCCATTGTTTTGTTGAATTACTTGTATGCTTTGGGTCATTGTCCTGTTGCATCACCCATCCTCTGTGGAGCTTCAGTTGGCGGACAGATGGTCGTACGTTTTCCTGCAAAATATCTTGATAAACTCTGGAATTAATTTTCCCATCAATGACAACAATCCATCCAGGACCTGAGGCAGCAAAGCAGCCCCAAACCATGATGCTCCCTCCGCCATGTTTCACAGTGGGGATGAGGTTTTGATGTTGGTGTGCTGTGCCTTTTTTCTCCACACATAGTGTTGTGTGTTCTTCCCAAACAACTCAATCTTGGTTTTATCTGTCCACAGTATATTTTGCCAGTAGTGCTGTGGAACATCCAGGTGCTCTTTTGCAAACTTCAAACGTGCTGCAATATTCTTTTTGGACAGCAATGGCTTCCTCCGTGGTGTCCTCCCATGTACTCCATTCTTGTTTAATGTTTTCCTTATTGTAGATGTGTCAACAAAAATGTTAGCATGTGCCAGAGATTTCTGTAGGTCTTTAGCTGACACTCTGGGATTCTTCTTTACCTCATGCAGCATTCTGCGCTGTGCTCTTGCAGTCATTTTTACAGGACGACCGCGCCTAGGGAGAGTAGCAACAGTGCTAAACTTTCTCCATTTGTAGACAGTCTGTCTTACCGTGGACACATGAACATCAAGGCTTTTGGAGATACTTTTGTAACCCTTTCCAGCTTCATGCAAGTCAACAATTCTTGATGGTAGGTCTTCTGAGAGCTCTTTTCTGCGAGGCATGGTTCACATCAGACAGTGCTTCTTGAAACCAGTAAACCCAAAACAGGTGTGTGTTTTTTAAGGGCAGGACAGCTGTCAGCAACACATCCAATATCATCACACTGATTGGAGTCAAGGTTGGCTCACTCCTGGCTCCAATTAGCTCTGGGAGAAGTCATTAAGCTAGGGCCTCACATACTTTTTCCTCCCTGCACTGTGAATGTTTACATGTTATGTGAAATTAAACAATGGCAACATCTAATGTTTGTGTAGTATTATGTTCAGCAGACTGTGTTCTTCTATTGTTGTGACTTAGATGACGTTCAGAGCACATTTTATGCCCAATTCATGCAAAACTCCACGTAATACCAAGGGGTTCACATACTTTTTCTTGCAACTGTAGCTGATAGGATAGTAGTTGAAAGAGAAGGTTGTTGTCTGTCAGGGGGTGATCCTGTGTCCAGCCTGGGCCTGGATTTTGCTGAATGTGGGAGACAGGGGGGAGAGACTCACCAGGATCCCCTGGGTATAGCGATCCTTTCAGCCTGGGGTCCGGATGGTATGCTGCCTGGTGGTCTATGGCTGTTGCTGGGCAGACAGGCCGTTCTGCAAGGGAGCTGGCGCCATCTTGGCTGCAGGGTCCGAGTGCTGGGAAGAAGTTGGTCATTTTTTCGGAATGACCCAGCGATTTCCTCCTGCAGGTCATAGCCCTTTCAGATGGTGAGGGGTTAATGGCTCTAATGAGCTTATTGCTTTTCCCGGGGGCCGTAGTGTGCTGATGTCACGCTGGCGGGTGGACGGAGCTCTCTTCAGTGAGCGTCCATCCCCGGAGTCGGCCGCGCATGCGCCCCTGCTACTTCACTTTAAGTAGCGCAATTTCAAAGCCACAGACCGGTGCAATTTCAGGTGCGACTTGCCTGACATCTATGCTTGTTTGACACTTTCAGAGGAAGTCGTGATGACAAAACATGTCAGGGCGTGACCATACGTGACGTCTGCATGTTCACCGGATGTAACGTTGACTCTCCTACGTGGAAGTGGTGCAGAGGGCTGTACACAGATGTGTGGTGAGACGCCAGTCGGCCATTCCATGCAGTGAAAAGTGATTTATTGCAATTAGATGTGTATTTAATCTATTTTAATGTGAATGTAATTTTATGGGGGATGATATGGAATAATGTATTTAGACGGACGGACGCTATGTGGTTCGTTTGTGCTTTATGTTTATGAATCACATTGATTGGATTATATGTTCTGTGGTGGATATTGCGGGACCAAGAGGAGGATTAATGTCATGCCTAATTATTACCATGTTCCAGTGAGTGCGCTGTCTGATGGGAAGATTGTCTCACCAGAAACACAGTGGTGTTGGAGTGGATCAACTTGAACTTAAAATTTTATCTAAGAGACTTGTCTTGAAAAGGATACATGTGGCTGGCTTTTTTCTTTATGCACTCTACTACACCTGGTGGAGGATATTATTCCAATTAATTATGACCCTTTTATCACTGTTCTGGTTATGATTATTATTGTAATTATGGGCATATGGTTATAGCCATGATAGGCGTAGCACTGTTTCTATGAGGACTCATAATAGTTGATTGTTTATTCAAAACAGCAGCTAAGGATATCATTCTATAGTTCTTTATTTCACCAGTGCTAAAGCACGTAGTTCTACTCAGAGTGACAGACACAGAGGACACAGTGCCTCTACGTGTAAACTGTATAACAATTTATTGTTAAAAGGTAAGTTAGGCAACTCACATCTTTTTAAAAGTATACAGGCTCATAGGGATGAGGTGTGGAAAAATGTCTATAGCCAGGTGTTGGTAGATGCTCTGGAAGGGATTGTGGGCCGATCAGCAGGACGTGCTGCACATGAAGGGGCATGGATGGAGAAGCCCAACTGAGTCCCTGGTATGTCCGGAGCTGAAGGTGTAGGCATCTGAAGTCATCGGGATGCGACTCGTTTCTGAGCATGCGCGGGGACGGCTAGGACCTGGAGCGCTCTTTCTTCAAGCGTAGATCGTACGATCCTTTTACACTTCGGGGGGCTGTGTCCTTTGTTTCTATACCTCTACTCTACAGCGTGCTTCACTCTATCACATGAAGAAAATAGCGAGCGGTCAAGATTCCAAAAGGCACACCCCTTTTGATAACATGTGTGCGCATGAAACGTGTCAAGGAGGAGCCGTACGCCGTGACGTCACGCCGCCGGAGCCTCACGAAGGTCCATCTTAGAAAGTGGCTGGTCAGTGTTATGCTTTGCAGCTCTGCTATTTTGATTTCTCCACGTGGATGACAAATATGTTTTACCAGAATAAATAAATACTACACTATGGGCACCCTCTTTCTTGGCTCTGCATTGAGCTAAATGACTTTCAGGATCCTATCTGGAGTAGGGCTGCAGGGCAGCCCCAGGTCCAGAGGAGGGAGTTCTTTCCATGCTCCACACTTGGTCCATCTTAAAAGGGGGCTTCTGGCAGATCTTACAACCATCATATAATTCATTTATTATGCGCATCTGGTGATTCTGCCGATATCACTTGGGCAACAGGATTTTCTTGTAGCACCATTTTCTGACTGGTATCAGATTTTCACCATTATATGAACTTTTTTCTGTTTGTTGACTTTTTTACTTGCACGCAATTTATTGTGCTTCTTATCATAATGAAGGACTTAACTTTTTGTATTTATTAATTTCATCACGTATATCACTATTTTTTAGTGCTGCACTCATTGATCTCACTCTATGACAGCTTGCCCTGTTGTCAACTGGATTACCCTCTGCCAGATCTGGAACATATTCCATTTTACAATAATCTACATGGACTGCATGATCTATGCGCCTGCCTACTCTCCCTTTACTTGACTACTCAGTGACAACTTGTGTTCAAAACTATTTACTTCACAAAGAGGTGCACTTGCTGGGCGCGGTATTAACTGCGGCCTCACCTACGTACAGTATACAGCGCTGTGTTCTGGTAGTGGGACAGACATGGGAATGCAGGCCGCACTTTATCCCTTGTCCCTGAATACCTATACTTAATCATTTAATCTCAAATGAAGACACACACACACACACACACACACACACACACATTTCTTCTTGGCATAAATTTTGGCCACGGCACTTTTATTGGTAATTACACATAACATAAATTTGCAGTATAATTTATTCAAACATCTTACACTTTATTATTAACCATGAAAAAACTTGCTCAGTCTTTAAGGACTCGAGCTATCTGAAATAATTCTATCAATAAGTCCCCCTTTTCTATAGAAAAGATTACACAAACCACATAAATAATGCCTTGCAACAAGGGCAGGAGGGTGGGGAGCCCGTTGGCCAACTCTGACCAACTGCAAAAATCTTTGCCACTGAGTGCCTTTATATAATAAGCCCCCAATATTCCAGAATGTTCCAAGGTCACGTGGTTTTCCCGCTTTTTCCATGGTCACGCGCTTAATCCCTTCCCGCTTTTTTCCTTATCTGACTTTCTTAAAGGAGCCCTAATCTAATCCCTACCTATTTTTTTTTTTTTTTTTTTTTAATAAATATATAGAGGGAAGGCGTCCGCATGCCCATGCTGTCAGGCTCATATGTTAGAGCCCTAATTTTTCATTCCTGGAACAAAATAAGGCTGAGTGCTGCTCAGCCATTCATGGGAGTTTTATATTCTATGAATCAGAGGTGTCACCCGCTGCAGTAACACATGGTGTCACCTCGGTCCCGGGCTCTGTGTTGGGATATGGAAGGATGTCCTGTGCAGGGACCGCCCAGTGATGTGGTTTGCAGAGGGGAAGACTCTGGGCGGGGTCATTACCATTCATGGACTGACATGTAGATTAGTAGCCGTCCAATCAGAGGGTGGGGGTGGGCTCCACACTGGTGTATGGGGGACAGGCTGGGTGTGAATTGGCCTGCAGCAGCCATGATCCCGGGGACCGGACTCCCCCCCCTAGGACCTGACATCTCACCACCCTCATGGCACGGCTGTTCCTGGGGCTGCAAGAGGGATGAGGAGCTCCAGTACCCAGGGAGAGGATGGGGGACACTCTGCTCGGATGGATGACAGCCACTGACAGCTCTTCTTTTCATTTTGGTGTCACCCCCTGTGATGGTGTTACCCGGTGTGACCCGCACCCCCCTAGTGACACCATTGCTATGAATGAATACAAATCTTCCTCTGACTGGATGAGGAGGAGAGGCCGGCGGATGACTTTAAGATCTCCGCCTCAGCTTGAGGAAACTGGATTAGATAGCATCTCAGGTTCTGAAACTGTCCCATTTACCAGTGGTGGGAATACCACTGATAAATATTTCATCTCTTTATTAACACATTTGTTAAATAATTTGTTTCTAGACCACAAGAGAATTAATAAATGTTTTTTTTTAGCTATTCAACGAACGTAATATCAAATTTTTTTGCGACGTTTACCAAAAGCAATTACCGCATTTGCAGTATTTAATAGTGGTGATTTGACATTTTACATATCACATGAGATAGTTGTCTAAAACACTGTTAGAGTGGTAAGGATGTATTATTATTATACAGAATTTATATAGCGCCAACTGTTTGCTCAGCACTTTACAATATAAAGGGAGACAATACAGCAACAATACATTTCAATACAAGAGGGTTTGGAGGGCCTGATCCTTGGAGCTTACAATCTAAGAGGGAGGCGATGGTGGTACAAAATAATAACTGTGGGGGATTAACTGGGGGATATAGAACTCCCTTTCACAATTGGTGTTGTCAGCAGGAAATATTATTAATTTCAAAAGCAAGCGGCTGGGGATTTGAATTTTATAGAACCCCCCCTTCCAAGGATTGTATTGCCATATGTGTCTTTTCTGAGATTTACCCTTTCTATATATCCTGAATGCTATTGTCACCAGAAATGATATGAAATTTTCGAATCTTCAGCTGCTGACACACACACACACGCACGCACGCACGCACACACAAGCTGAATGGAGATATCTAAATGGAAATACCTGATACAGTGACAATAATAGAGGATGCCCCCTCACATTGGAAAGACCATCTCAATTCTTGTTGTCTGAAATTCTTCCCAAAGGACACAGGCAGAAAAAAAAAAGCTTTTGAGTGGACACTGGAGGCCCTCTTTATCTATGAAGTAGATCACCACTGCATTTAGGTGTATGTAAAAGGTCAAAAGTTTTTTTTTTTTTACTTTTGATAGACTGTGTTCAACTACTATACAGGGCTCTGTTAGAGATATTTTCCCACACTTAGGCCTCATTCACATGGGTGTACTTAAAGCAAAGCTTCACCCAAAAGGAGAAGTTCCACTTTAAGGGCTCCTCCCCTGCAAGAAATGACCATATCCCACTTTTTTTGACAGGTACCCACTCTCACTTTTGCTCCTACTGTCTAGGCCAGGGGTAGGCAACCTGCGGCTCTCTAGCGGTTGTCGAACTTCATCTCCCATGAGGCATTGCAATGATTACAAAACTGACAGTTACAGCTATGACTTGCAGAGGCATGATGGAACTTGTAGTCTTGCGGCTCTCAGGTTGCCTACCCCTGGCCTAGGCGATCCAAGTGAAAGTTCTCTCTCTTCCCTCCCCACAACTGCTGGAACAGGTCACACGTCCCAAAAGACTGCGGGACAACAATGCGCAACGTGGCTCGCGCATGCGCAAAGGGCACTCGGCTGTGAATCTGAAAGCTGTCACAGCTGGGTGCCCACTGGTAAGATGCTGGCGCCAGGGACCGAAGAGAGGTGTAGAAAATGGCTTGGGTGAGGACAGCACTGGATCCTGGGACAGGAAAGTGTCTGTTTATTAAAAGTCAGCAACCACAGATTTTGTCAAAAAAAAAAAAAAAAGTTTTTTTTTCCTGTACTAAGATAAACCAGTGCAGAAAAAATAAAGATAGGCACTAGCCCTTTAAATCAATCACTGAACTGATATATTTACAGTATATGTGAACCCTCACCTTGTAAAAACAACCCATTCAGTTTAAAGTAGAAGTGAAATGAAAAGCAAAAACGTGTATAGATATAAAAAAAAAAAAAAAAAAAAAAAAAAAAAAAAAAAAAAAAAGGAAAAACCTTTTTGTCTTGGCCCTTTTCAAAGCGTTTTGTGTGATGGATGACTGCTGAAATGCGTTGGAAGGGCTTTTCATCCGTGACATCACTTCCACAAAATGGAATTCATGGTGACAGACAAAGGGCTATGTAATCAGAGAAGGAGAAGTGGAAGGAGAGCAGTGAACCAATGCCAGAAGTGATGTCAGCGGCTAAGCCACAATGAATTTCGCACTCTGCATATCCTCATGAAACGCACAGCGGCTCTGTGGATACGAGCAAAATAGAAGGTCCTGACAAGTGGGCAGTCTGTGTTGTTGCCTCTTTTTGTACCTATGTGAGTGCATTGCTTTATTATTTATTTTTTATTTCTTAATAAAACATATTACACTATAAGCTTTCTCTCTAGGCTCTTGATTTGTCGTTTTTGGTGAATGAGAATTGCATAGTGATAGTGGCACCTATGGGTAGACTGGATCCAGCCGTCCCCCATCCTGGAATGTGATTTCTAATGCTTGCAGGCTGCTCTGTCGGCTATAGGGATCTTGAAAGTGAGAAACTCACCTAAACCTGGTTTAACACCGTTTTCAAGATTTTTGTCACCCAGTCATACCTTGAACCTAAGAACATAGGAATTTTCACTGATAATTTGGACTTTATATCAATAATATGTATATGCTAAATTTACTGGTTTTGATTTTATTTTAGATAGTTTTTATTTATTTCACTAACTTGGCTTAAGGTCTACATGTTTTAAGCAGCTTGATTTAAAGGGCTAGCGCCTACCTTTATACATAAAAGTGTTTGTTACATGTAAAGGGGCAGCTGCCTTAATTTATACCCTTTGTGGGGTGTGCCCTGGGAAACTAGGACGTAATTGAAGAAATGTACAAAAAAAAAAAAAAGTTTAAAACAAGTAAATATGATATACTTTCCTATCCATTTACTAATGCTAGCAGCATAAGGATTAAAAATAGTCAATGTTGTTGAGAGGTAAATTCCACTTTAATGTGTTCAATAAGTCAGTGAGAAGAGCCGTGCGTTCATAGCTCTAGGGAACCAGAGCTCATTTTGCGGTATTCAGAGAAGAGAAGTGTGGATTTATTTTTTTTCCTTCAATTATATTTACCTAGGTGAATGCAGCATCGGACCGATGCTGCATCTGAGCCCCATCGGTCCTAAGTGTGAAAACTCATCGATCACATGACCACTGATCGCTGAGTTCTCACAGCCGCTCTGAGCAGAGAGCGGTGACTGTCAGTCACCACTGTCTGCTCTGCCCCCCAGCACTCACTGGATCACTGGGCTGTAGAGGGGAAGCAACAGGCTCTCAGCAGATTGCAGAGAAGGTAGAGCCAGATACCGCTGCTCCAGACTCTTGGGTGGATCCAACATCTTTTAATGTCCTTTTCCATCTTAAAGTTCCATTACCTTGTTACGCAGGACTTTTGACAGTTCTTTTCTGATCCCCATGTCTCAGTATCTAGCTTAATCAGTGCTTTCACGTAAGAGCTAACAAACTCATTGACTATTTATACACTGACACTAATTGCAATTAACCCATGTGTGTCACCTTGTGTGTCTGTACCAAGGCCAAACATTCGAGGGTATGTAAACTTTTGATTATGGCCATTTGGATGATTTCTGTTATCAATATAATTTAAAAAGTAGCCAAACAACTATTTGATAATCTTTATCCATTCAGTTGTGTCCGACTCTTGGCGATTGCATAGGCCGTCACTCTCCACACTTTCCGGTCTTGCACCTTTCTTATTAGCGGATACATGCTTAGGCCAGTGTTCTATTCTATAGCATCCAACCAGCGTGTTTTCGACCTTCCTCTTTTTCTCCTCCCACTGACCATACCAAGTAATGTTGCCTTCTCTAAGGAATCCGTAAGTGACTTGCCATAAATTTTCTTGGCAATTTTTTTACAAGTTAGGTTGCCAGGTCTTTCCCCAACCCCTACCATGCAGGAGTCATCCTGCGTGGCTAGAAATGGACACAGTTGGTCTGGCCCCTCAGTTCTGACCTGTCTGGCTTGGGTGGCCCTACCAGCAGCAATGCTGCCGCCAGCATAGCTCTCAACATCATTGAAGCACACAAACCCTTCCGCCTCACTAAGGCCTGTGTCCATGAAAGGGATTTGATAATAAATGGCTTCATATGATCATCATCCTTCAATAAAAGAGCATTTTTTGGCATGATCAGTCATATTTTCAATATCAATGCCAAAATTTCACAATTTCTGCCAGGGCATGCAAACTTTAGAGCACAACTGAATCCTGTAAACTCATCTCTATCTGCCAAACTCCCACTTTGCACTATTTTCTAGTCCAATCAGCTGTGGCCTGGATTATTCCCTGCCCTGTCGCACATGTAAACAAATGTCATGTTTACATATGAGCGTGTGTCCATATAAGGGCACTGATGTCACCAGCATCCCGACGCTTTGTTTACATGTGCTGCAGGGTAGGGAATGACAGCCCACAGCCAATTAGTCTAAAAAATAATGCAAGATAAAAATTTGAATAAAAGATGAGTTCAGAGGACACCCAAGCATATTCTTCTTCTAACACCCTCAGAGGAAGTCGGATATGATGAAACGCGTCGGAGCGTAACTACCCGTGACGTCAGCATGCACGCCGGGACCACTTGGTGAGAGCACGTGATCGTCGTTTAAGATCTGTTACCAGTGTGCGGTGAGTCACTAGCTGCTGTGGGAGGTGGCCATCTTATTGGAAGTATATATACAATGTTACTCAATGTGAGTGCTTTTCTTAAAGGGGGTTTTCTACGGTAATAAATGATTGTTTTTAAAGGTATCATGCTATGTGGCTGTTTTATTTTGCCCACATATGGAATTGATATTTCCCAATCTGAATGCGGAGATTGAAATATGAGATACTAACAATCTAAAAATTGGAGGTCCTTTTGGGTTGCTGGCTGATTATCCAGTTTGAGATTTCACAACCACTCATTATTAAGGAGATTGATTGAATTTCTACTAATTTTCCACTGCTGGTTGCTCACCAGCTTCTGGTGAGTGTTGAATCCAATGGGGTGTTATCACTGCAGGTTCACATGGATGGTGGATCACTTTAGAGATAAAGAGATATTTACCACTGGAATGAATTGAACTTTTCACATTATAATTTTTTTTTCTTATATTTTTTTGGTGGAAGTGTTTTCTTTCTTGCTTTTATCCTTCTATATTAATTGGATATTGTGTTTTGACATAGCACTGCTTATGTGTACTCTGCTTATTGACATATTTTTCTTGTGTGACTTTCCTCTGGTTTTCTCCCAAGCTCTATAGACATGCTGGTAGGTTACGAGAGAGAAAAAGAGAGAGAGGGAGAGGGGGGAGGGAGAGAGAGAGGGGGGAGGGGGAGAGAGAGAGGGGGTGAGGGGGGGAGGGAGGAAGGGGGAGAGAGGGGGAGAGGGGGGGGAGAGGGGGGGAGAGAGGGGGAGAGGGGGGGAGAGGGGGAGAGGAGAGAGGGGGGGGGAGAGAGGGAGAGGGGGGGGAGAGAGGGAGAGGGGGAGAGAGAGGGAGAGGGGGGAGAGAGGGAGAGGGGGGAGAGAGGGAGAGGGGGGAGAGAGGGGGGAGAGAGGGGGAGAGAGAGAGGGAGAGGGGGGATATGCAAATTTGTTGGAACTTTAATAAATATCTGTAGCAATAAATAACTGACAGGCGGTGGGTTTTTACCTTTGATGCAAAAAAAAGGTATGGGACTAGTTTCTAGCTACGACTGTGCACACTTCGCAGCACAATCTAAAGATTTACAATTGGCATTACACACATTTAGGCAGAGAACATTCTTTATGATGCGGCTCAGCATTTACTTATTGTTGTCAAATGAGTGTACGCTGCTTTACTGAGAATTGATTTTGGCTAACTATATGCCGGGATGACCACAGGAACCAATATTCTTGTTTGGGTCGTTTGTTCTGGAAGAAGATGAGAACATTGCAAAGCTGTAAATGAAAATAACCTTGTCTCCACAACCATCAGACATTACTGATGGTCCAACAAGGTCAATCATTTTCTTATCTTAGAACAGTGAATTAAGTCCAATCGTAACATACCGGTAGTTCTACAATAAATCATGCATATTCCCTATTTGCACTTAAGCAGTTTCACAATTCAACCCAAATGGTTTTAAATATTAACCACTTGCCCTCCAGAGGATTTACCCCCCTTCCAGACCAGGCCATTTTTTAGCGTTACGGCGTTGCATTACTTTAACTGACAATTGCTCAGTCATGCAACGCCGTACCCTAATGAAGTTTATGTCCTTTTTTCCCCACAAATAGAGCTTTCTTTTGGTGGTATTTGATCACCTGGGCGTTTTTCATTTTTTGGCGCTAATAAAAAAAAAAAAAAAAAAAGACAATTTTGAGAAAAAAACTAAATTTTTTACTTTTTACTATTAAACATGTCCAGTAAAAAAAAAAAAAAAAATCTAATTTCATCATAAATTAAGGCCAAAATGTATGTATTCTGCTACATGTATTTGCTAAAAATAAAATTCCAATATGTGTAAATGAATTGGTTTACATGAAAGTTACAGCGTTTACAAATGGCGGTATATACACTGGGACTTTTTATTTTATTTTTAATAGCAATGGCGGCGATCAGTGACTTATAGCGGGACTCCGGCAGAAATTCTGACACTAGGGGGAATTGACTAGGTGTCACTAACATCCTTAGTGACACCAATACAGTGATCAGTACTAATAAAAAGCACTGACACTGTACTAATGGCACAGGGCAGGAAGGGATTAACATGTGTGGCAATCAAAGGGTTAACTGTGTGGTGTTTTACATGGTGTCCTGTGTGTGTGCTTCACTGTAAGCACACTACTTTGCATGGCTGTGTTATGCACAGCCATGCAGAGCAGTGTGCTGGAGCAGACGGGAGAGAATTGTATTGTTTACAAACCGTTCTCTCCCCCATTGGAGATGCTCGGCATTCACCAGGCGCCGGTGAGTAATCACCAGCCAGGACTCGGTAATTGACAGCTGAGGCCGTGAATGGCTGCACGGGTAGGGCACGTGCACCCCCTACTCAGAACTGCAAAATCACGTATATACATGTGATTTTGCACACATGTGCCACCCTGTAGCAGTACTTCTGCAAGGGTGGATGGGAAACTGTTAAAAATACATTTAGGGTCCTTTCACACGGGCATTCTGTTTCTCCAGTACAGTCACATTTTTTCCAAGAAAAAACGGATCAGTTCACATCAGTTTTCAACAGTTTTCATCAGTTCACGTCAGTATTTCGCCCGTTTATGTCAGTTTTTTGTCTGTTTACATCCGATTTTCAACCGTTCTGTTTTTTTTTAACAAAAGAAAAATAGGGTTTTCTTCCGTCCAAAAAAAACGGATGTTAACAGATGCGGATATTAAAGGATTTAAACAGATGATCATCCAATTACATCCACTAGTCCATAGAAATACATGGGTGTCCCTTTTTCATCTGTAAACGGACAGATGAAAAACGGACATACGGAACGCCCGTGTGAAACGGGCCTTAAGCCTCTTTCACATGTGCATATTACAGCGTACATCAGTGCAAGGGTCATGTTTACCTACATGAGGATGAACAGGTGCTCCGTGCATCCCTGTGCAGGCAGTCCCATACGTGTCAATTGGGATGCAGCAGCTGACGCTGCTTCCAGTTTGACAGCCATGCTTTTACATGGCCCTGAATGCACACGGTCTTCATTTGAGGCCAAGTACTTGCATGGCTGTTAAATCCCCTTTGACATTAATGGGACTGCCTGCATGGGCACGGAGAGTGCACATACATGGCCTTCTCACAGGCATACACACCACAGTACACCTGTGTGAACAAGGTCTTAGAAAACTCATTGATACACGGACATTTTTTTTTTTTAAATAGGAACGCTAAGCAACGATTTCAAGCAAGGAGCTGAAAAGGCAACATAGGAAATAGTCAGATGGCTAGAATTACCTTTTTCAAAGTTGGAACTGACAACTTCTTCTCGTCATAGTAAGGGTATTAAATGGCACTGCAAAGCTAGCAAGGACACCCTGCTTGAGAAAGAATGGGCCAGGAAAAGACAGAAGGAATGGGAAAGGAGAAGACTGAACTAGAAGTGCTATATCTGAACTTAAGAACAAAAATTGAAGGTATTGCAGGTTAACACTCTACAGATGTGGTGACTGCATTTGTTTTTTTTCTCAGACGAAGAACATTTTCAGCAGGTACAGAATAATACCTGTTGATCAGGATAGTAATCCAGAGTCCTTGGAACCTCCTGTATCTTGAATTGAAATCTTGAAGTATATGTGAACACTCACCTTGTAAAACATCCCATGCAGTATAAAGTATTATTATTATACAGTATTTATAAAGCGCCAATAGTTCGCTCAGCGCTGTACATTACAAAGGGGGACAGAACATGTGACAGAACAATACCAATACAATGCAAAACATGAGGGGATTGAGGGCCCTGCTCTTTCGAGCTTACAATCTAGGAGGGAGGGGATAGTGGTACAGGAGGAGATAGCTGTGGGGGATGGAGTGGTAGGAAGAGTGGAGGAGGTCAGCAGGTTAGCAGGGGGTGGGGTAGGCTTCCCTGAAGAGATGGGTTTTCAGGGTGCGCCTAAAGGTGAGGAGGGTAGGTGACAGTCTGATGGATTGGGGTGGTGAGTTCCAGAGGATGGGGGAAGTCCTGGAGAAGTCCTGCAGTCGGGCGTGGGAGGAGGAGACCAGGGAACTAGAGAGAAGGAAGTCTTGTGAGGAGCGGAGTGTGCGTGCTGGGCGGTACTTGGATATTAGGTCAGTGAAAATGAAAGACAAAACATTTGTGTATGGATATAAAAACTAAAAAACCCACATCTTTATGTCCTGGACGTAAAGCCCCTTCTGACACATTTTGTCTGATGGACGTCAACTGAAACGCATTGGTTGGGCTTTGCATCTATGACATCACTACCGCCATTTAGAATGCATGGTGAAAGGCTACGTAACCAGAGAAGGAGAAATGGAAGGAAAGCAGTGAAGCAACTTTTGATGATAGATTACTATAGGGCAGGGGTGGGCAACTGTGGCCCTCCAGCTGTTGTAGAACTACAAGTCCCATGAGGCATTGCAAAACTGACAGTTACAAGCATGGCTCCCAAAGGCAGAGGCATGATGGGACTTGTAGTTCACCAACAGCTGGAGGGCCACAGTTGCCCACCCCTGCTATAGGGTAATTGAAGACCTTTATTTTATAATTTTAGGGATCAGAAAATCTGATCCCTAAAATTGAACTGCACCGTGGAAGAGGAGGAGGTGCACTGTAGTCCAAGGCATGTTTTGCAATTGGGGAAGTAGCATGTTTTTTCCACTGATATCTGGACTTTGTTGTATGGACACTTGATTGGCACTTTATCAATATTTTTGTCTTGCTTGACATATGAACATAATTGACAGTTTTAAAATTATTTGGAGAGATCACAACATACACAGTTTTTATGTAATATTTCATTGCACAGGAGATTTGTGTAAATGTAATGTGTATAGAAAATTGGATGTTTACTGTATATGTTTTTTTTCGCTCACTAGAGATTGTTTATATAATTTGCGATAGATTTGTATCAGGAGATAGTGTCATGTGTATTATAACAAGATAACCAGTTCTATGACAAAAGCAGCATGTTGATGGGATTATCACAGGAAACATTCAAGCCAAGAAGTGATTTTTTTTTTTCTTTTGGGGGGGGGGAGAGTTTGAGAGTTATTAGGACTGTCATAGGAATCCTTTAGAATTCTATTGCCCTTTATGGAGAAATTGTCAGTGCTTTCGCTGGATTCATGCACCTGTCAAAAATTAGTATAGGAATCTAGGAATCTGTCAGAGGCCAGCACTTCGGTTGGAACTCTCAGTGCTGCTTTTCAGTTCAATAGCCACATCCACTGTGAGCTCGTTATTTCTCAAACATAGGCATTGCCATATTTGGGTAATTACATAATCAGTGGCCCCCTTTGTTTACATTCAGCTCTCACCCCAAAATGAAACCTTGTGCTGGAAGATGTCACATTCATGACAGCTTCCAGCACAGACATACGCCACATTGAGCACTGGAGTCTATCTTTTGTACCCTAGCCCACAGCTGGTTTTAATTGCAGACAGTTTCTTAATCTGCAAACTGGCGGTAAATTTTTAAGAACCTTGAAGGGCGTAGCTACACGTTTCAGGGCTTAGGAATGCCTCTCTCTCAAGTCTAAGGGTCGGGGTAATCATGTCATCCCATCACCACTCCTATACGTCTGATGTCATTGCGCTCGGCGGTGCATTCCATGCAGATCTATTGGTGTTCACACACTTAGCTGCTTCCTACAACAGACTCTGCATTGCCTGGCAATGCTTCCCTGGCAAGCTCAGCATATACAGCACCTTCCAGGTGCAACTGTGCTATACCTGGCAGCTCCCCTGGGGAACACTGCAAATGCCCACAGGAAAGATTAATGTGCCCGTTTCTTTCTTTATCCAAGTAAGTGCAGATTGGGTTTATCGTCATATTTTAATAAAAAATCTACACTTAGATGGTGGCGCACCCTGTCCCATTATTCTTTTGCAGTACATAAGCACAGAGGATAAAACCAATACTATGATCACGAGGAGCTGCAGCCATCAATAGGAGTGATTATTTTATATTGGGCTATTAACCTATTATTAGTGGATTATTGGACTACTATCAAAGATTCCTTTTCCTTACTTTCCCCTCCCCTTTTTTCCCCTCTCCTTCCCTATTTTCTAGACCAGCTGCGATTTCTCCTGCGCTCTAGGGTCCAGACCGGTGGCAAATAGATGGAACCAACACCAGAGCAAGCGACCACCAGTATATTTCAAGGTTGTGCAGCTCCAAAACAGGGCTGGGGAAGCCCGATCGATACTGCAAAGTGAAACAAAAAACAAGAAGCGCACCAACCTTGCGCATTACCTCAGTAACAGAATTTATTAATAGAAGATAGGTACTCACAAACAGCAAATAAAATTAGGCATGTAGTCCTCAAAGCGTTTCGAAGGCTATGCCATCTTCCTTAGAGCTCTGAGGAAGAAGGCATAGGCTTCGAAACGCGTCAGGTATACTAAGTGTCTACCCCCATGATGGGATTCGCGCTGGCTTCTTATCTTTGAAGTCCCTTTGAGGACTACATTCCTGATTTTATTCGCTGTTTGTGAGTACCTATCTTCTATTAATAAATTCTGTTACTGAGGTAATGCGCAAGGTTGGTGCGCTTCTTGTTTTTTGTTTCACTTTGCAGCTTCCCTATTTTCTACTCAGCTTTTGCACCATATCATTGTATTTTCTCCTCTCTGCATTACTTACTGTCTGTACACTGCTGGAACTGAAGTAGTCATCTATACAATTTTCTTCAATTCAAATAATTTCTAGCAGAGTGGAAATCCCACGCAGCAACAAAGCAGAGTTTTGACAGTTCTATAGCTAGAGAAATGCACAACAGTCAGGTAAACAGAGGACACTTATGTCCCACAATTCTTTAGATTAAAACCCTGTGGAGTTCTTAATGGAGAAGTTCACTTTTGGGAACAGGTTACATGTTCAATCAGTTTTTAGGATCCTGAACCAGCAACCGCTGCCTGATCCCCCCCCTCCCCCCGTGATAGCAGTACGGGGAGAAATTCACTGTACTAGCTGTCACTTTTTTTAAAAAATGTGCAGCTGTGCAAGGCTCTGTCCACACGGCGGCGTCATTCATTCACAGTGTTCTGTGAATGAATAGACTGCAAGTCCCAAGAGCCTTAGCACCTGTCGGCTTGTAGTTCTCAATGAACTCACAGCTCTGTGGTAGTTCACTGAGTCTTTCTGTCAGAAGTATCGTCTTTCCCATACAGGATGTACGAGCAAGCAGATAAACTGACAGGTCTGCAGGAGATCTGTATGGCACCAGCGATCTACTAAGTACTGGTGCAAAGCTTTACAAACTCCTACTACAAAAAATAAATAAATGCACATTTTTTTTCCCTGCAAAAAAAACGTGCATTTATTATTTTTTGTAGAAAGGTGAACTTATCCTTTAAGTTCCTAATAAATGCAACCACAGGTCTGGAGCTCCATCAGTAGATCCCTGCAATTTAAACGCTACCATCTTGAGAGCTGCTGTGTTTCTGAGTCCCCCTAAACTTAGCACAGTCCATGGTCTGGTATTTTATTAGGGGAAATAACTTGGATGGAGTAAAAAGGGATTATGGGATGCCCAACTTGACTGAATCAATGCATGGGGAAAATTTCCTTCCTATTTACAGAAAAAGATCCTGGACTGTTCTTCTCCTTGAATGCAGTCAGTCTTTGTGGATCAGTAGCAAAGGTTCCTTATGGGCTAGGGACTCTCAACCCCTCTGAAAGTTAGCACAGATTGTTGCAAAGTAGAAGTATCTCTTCTCCCCTGTAGAATTGCTCCCAGCTTTACAGCCTGCAGACACTACCAGGCCTCCTGGTTGCTCTGAAGATCTCCCAGGACAAGGATAAAAGATTAAGCACAGTGCTGTCTAGAGATGAGCGAATTGAACTTGGCGAAGTGGAATTCATTTCGAATATTTTGAATTTTAGCAAACTTCGGATGCACGAATCAAATTTTCCCCGATCAGCCGGCAAAAGTGTCACTGCAGAGAGCTCCGCTATTTCTGACAGTTCTCTGACAGTTCATTTACAGCGGTTGAAACATTGTATCTATTTGTTTCCATTTAGGATACAGATGTTTTTATTCGGAAATAAATAGATACAATGTTTCAACCGCTGTAAATGTGAAGGAACTGTCAGAGAACTGTCAGAAATAGCGGAGCTCTCTGCAGATACACTTTTTGCTGTACTGGAATTCTTCTTCTTTTCATTCTTCTTCTTCTTTTCATTCTTCTTCTTTTCATTCTTCTTCTTCTTTTCATTCTTCTTCTTCTTTTCATTCTTCTTCTTCTTTTCATTCTTCTTCTTCTTTTCATTCTTCTTCTTCTCATTCTTCTTCTTCTCATTCTTCTTCTTCTCATTCTTCTCATTCTTTTCATTCTTCTCATTCTTCTTTTCATTCTTCTTCTTTTCATTCTTCTTCTTTTCATTCTTCTTCTTTTCATTCTTCTTCTTTTCATTCTTCTTCTTCTCATTCTTCTCATTCTTTTCATTCTTCTTTTCATTCTTCTTCTTTTCATTCTTCTTCTTCTTTTCATTCTTCTTCTTCTTTTCATTCTTCTTCTTCTTTTCATTCTTCTTCTTCTTCTTTTCATTCTTCTTTTCATTCTTCTTCTTCTTCTTCGTCGTGCCCCGTGACTGCCCAAATGAGTGAAGTGTGCGGTGATTCTAAGATCGACGGCACTCATCTGCATGTCATACTGACTGACAGTATTATTTCTCTTCCCCAGCAGACTCCAAGGGCATTTAAATTAAAGATACAGTGTTCTGCACTAATATAAAGGCTCTCTGAAGTCTAGAAACCCTTTTAATAAGTTAAATTCGCGGCGAATAAATTCGCATCGAATCGAATTTCTCCCGCAAATTCCGCGAATCAGCCGAATTGAATTTTTGAATAATTCGCTCATCTCTAGTGCTGTCCTTTGAAAGCTTGCTACATGTGGCACTTTCCCCCTGGGTGTGCTGATGTACTCACTTTGTCCTCCTTGCTCCCAGGCAATGATCTTGTTCATACCGTGATGCTGAATGGATCTTCCTAAGCCAGCCCGAGCCCAGCCTGGAGGCCAAACCCCCCTAGACCTAGGGATCCCTCCCAGGCCACCGACAGCCTCCTTAGCAATGCATCTTCCCCCCAACTCCCTTGCTAACCTGACTGTCCCATACTTATGGGCTAGCCTCACCACACTACCAGGGCCTGATAGCCTGGGATTGGTTAAACTCCCATAAACATGCAGATTTAGGTCTTCACCTCTTCCACCCACTGGCTTCTGGACGCTTCCATGGTCCTCCAGAACCAGGAGAAGGTGACAGAATCCCAACCTTCTGAGTCACCCAGCCTGACCTGCAGCAATCTGATCCAATTACAGGCTCACACATTTACCATGAGTCGTACCATAATAATTTTACATACACTAACACTAGTAGCACACTAGAGGGTGCTACACTTGTGCAAAAGAATGAATCTGGTTTTAAAATAGAGAGATTAACCAAGTCATTTATTTCATTATATTTAACTGCACCGGTGCTGGCAGAACCAAACAAGATCCTCAGCTGTGTCCTATAAGAGAAAACTAGAAAGGACTACAAGAACTCATATTAATAAGATATGGGGAAGATGGAGTGCTGGTGACTGCGCTGTTCTCATTTATAGGTGTTTCTGCACACAGGGGTCACAGACAACCCTTGCTACTTATAGAGCAAAGCTGTCCAGGGGAGGAAAAATAATGTCCTGTGTGCATGAGGCCTAAAAGATGACATGTCTTCACAACATCCCAATTATATGGAGTCCTAACAGTGACTTTTTTCTCAAAGCAGTATTCCCCACCTCCTTCTTTCCCACCAATTATTCTGCCCACTTTTTTTGGTTAAAAGCTGTTTGGCAAAATAAATTAAAATCAGCCAAACAACTTGGTTGAAACCTTTATAAGGAGTTACCTTGGGCATTCAAAAATGAGAAGCTGAAAAGGGACTGTAAGGGAATTCCAGTAAGACGGCAGTGTGTCCACAGTTCCTGTTGGTGCCAGACGGGCTATTTAACCACTTGCCAACTCGCTACAGTACCTATACTGCGGCAGGGCAGCATGCACAAGCATAAACAGTCGTCTCCCTCCCGCATGACTGGTGTGTCCACCGGACAAACAGATTGTGGATCCTGGTACTCGGGGCCCCGTGATCATGCGATCACTATGCGTCACATGATCAGAATATTGACAAAGCTGTTGTGAATTCATTTAAAACAGCTGTGTTTCCTATGCTGTGATTGGCCCACAGCTCTCACATGGTATCTGAGCCAATTACAGTACCCTATACCATGTGATTAGCTGTAGCCAATCACAGATCACTAGTGATCACAGCTGTCACGAATATAACCCATTCACTTTGCTGTTCTTTTGTTGATCTTCATTGTAACAGGAAAAAAATCAAACAAAAAACAACAACAACAACAATACCTGATCACCCCTTCAGAGTGGTACAGTGCTACTATGGTGACATTGAACTGCTCTGATGAAAGTATGCAAAATAAAAAAAACAAACAAACTAGTAAACAAATGAAAATAAAAAGGTTAAAAAAAAAAGATTTCTTTTTTTAAACAAACATAATGTCACCGGTCAAGTGTCCCTGATCACTGCCACACCGGTCATATGATGATGCTGAACTGCATTGGTGACATTGAATTAAAAAAATATATATATTCAAATTTCTTCATTTTCAAAAAAATAGTGACACAAAAATTACAACTTACAATTTGTATTGTTTTAGGGCTTCAAAAAAGGAAATAGGCTGTTAGTACATCAAGATTAATTGATTTTGATCAATTTTCAAATATAAACAACATAGTTTGTAGACGCTACAACTTTTCACACAAACCAATCACTATACACTTATTGTGATTTTTTTTACCAAAGACATGTAGCAGAATACATTTTGGCCTAAAGTTATGATGAAATTTGATTTTATTGGATATGATTTATAAAAGAAAGAAGAAAATATTAGGGTTTTTTTTTTTCAAAATGTTCGTTCTTTTTTCGTTTATATCACAAAAACTAAAAAACCAAACCCAGTGGTGATCAAATACCACCAAAAGAAAGCTCTATTATGATTATAATAATGTATAATTATAAAAATTTCATTTGGGTACAGCATTGCATGACTGAGTAATTGCCACTTAAAGTAGTGCACTGCTGAATAGCAAAAAAATGCCCTGGTTCTGAAGGAGGTAAAATCTTCCAAAGTTCAAGTGGATAAGTGATGCTCTTGCTCATTGTCAGTGCTAACTGGTCTTCAGCTTTTCCTGTGTCCAGCGTGTATCCCAGGGGTGGGCAAACTTTTTGACTTGAGGGCCGCAATGGGTTCATATATTGAACCCGGGGGCCGGACCAAGAGTAGATGAATGATGTGTATGTGTCATCCATAGTAAGTATAGTAATATTCCCCCGTAGTAAGCATAGTAATTAATCCCCCATATAGTAATTCATCCCCCATATAGTAATTCATCCCCCATATAGTAATTCATCCCCCATATAGTAATTCATCCCCCATATAGTAATTCATCCCCCATATAGTAATTCATCCCACATATAGTAATTCATCCCCCATAGTAATTCATCCCCCATATAGTAATTCATCCCCCATATAGTAATTCATCCCCCATATAGTAATTCATCCCCCCTATAGTAATTCATCCCCCCTATAGTAATTCATTCCCCATATTAATTCATCCCTCATATAGTATTTCATCCCCCACAGTACTATTCCCCCCCAAGTAGTAAGCCAAGTCCCCCGTGTCAATTCACTTACCTTTGCTCCGCGCGTTCCTCTCGCCGTGTTCCCGCGCCGTTCCGGTCTTCAGGGCGGACTGTGAGAGGAGCCTAGCTCCCTTCACGTTCGTCACGCTGCCCCGCCTACACACATTCTGACAGCCGATGTTTGCCACGCTCCGCGGGCCGGATTAAAAGGTCCGCCGGGCCGTAGTTTGCCCATTGCTGGTGTATCCTGTATCCGATTTCGGTTGATGATTCGACTTGTCACTAACCTGACCCTGGATTCTGCTTGTACTTCTGCCTGCCGGTTCCTGACCTTGGCCCTGCTTCTGCCTACACTTCTGCACCTCATTGTCTGCCTCTGTGACCTCGCTCCTATCTTCAACTTGGCTTCACATTGCTCTCGAGTGCCTGCTCCAGCTGTCCTTCCCACTTGCTCCAGCCTCCACAGGACATCCTTGTCTCAAGTCAGCTGGAAGCCCAGACAAGCCTCTTTGCCTGAACCTGCGGCTTAGGTGGACTGCCCCTCTAACCTCAGCTGGCCCACCGCCTCCACTTCAATTCCCAAACTGATCTCCTGCCAGAACCAGCAAACCTGCATCTCCTGCAAGTTCTTCTGTCAACACCTACTTGTGTTCTTCCTGTCCCTCGGCACCATCTGTTATGCCCTCAGTGGGGCCTGGGCTGGAGATACAAAAGAAGCCAACCTCACCATCAGAGTCTCCTACCAGATACACGATAGGGGTGCTCACCTGATTTTAGTCTTTGTTGACACCTATATGTTGCAGAACGTGCACAAAATTGCACATTTTCCTGCAGTGAACAAAAAACATGGAGCCCTTTTGCAGACATGCAGCAACGTATCTTGCTAATGCATGGCAAAATGCGTTGTACCACGAGTTTTGGTGAACATGATTTTTAAAATGGGTCAGAGGTGTAAAAATGTTTGAAAAAACTACTTGTCCAGGGACTAAATCGGTGTCCCAATCTACTTGTCCCTAATGACAATCTACTTGTCCAGATAAAAAAAATAAAATTTTAACCAATACTGTATTTAAATCTGCTTTAAGTATTGTCTGGGGCTTTTAAAAACAAAAGGGGCTCTATGGCAACTTAAACGTTTAATATTCATAACATTGTGCCATTTATCTCCTCCTCGCCTCCCTGCCTCTCTCCAGCAATGCGTAGGGCAGCTCAATAAAAATACATGTGACGTGCTGGAAAACACAATGACGACGGCCTCTTGATCCCATAGGGAAAGGGAGCCTTGACTGTGGCCTAGTGACAAAGGTGGATGAGCCCCAAATGGCTGAAGGTGGTTGGTCAGTCGGTGGCAGAGACTGACTGGGCGGTGCCTGAACTGTCAAAAGTTGTGAGGTACTCACCATGGAAGCAGCAGAAGGAAGAGTTGCCGGCCTCTATTGTCTTTCAGTTAGGTCGGTTGTCACAGCTTTTTCCGGGGGTTTTACCTTGCCAGCGAAAAGCTTTCCTTTAAAGGGCTCTGCCTTCAGTGGAAGTTAGACCAGTCTAGGGATGTCCGGAACTGAAGGTAGCGACTGGCCTTTAGACTAGGTCAAGTTACGATTTTGGGAGTGCTTACAGTCTAACTGTGACTGACACGGGTTTAAGGTTACTGTTTAATATTTAAGGTTTAATATTTATGTTTGAAATTGCTTAACAGCTTCCCATGCATCCTATAGCAGAAATGCTGCTTCAGGGCGCACAAGTGCGCAAAATCACGTATAAATATACGTGACTCTGCATTTCCAGGTAGGAGGCGCGCGCAAGCAACGCGCGCCTTACCCGTCCCGCTATTCACGGCTGTCAATCACCAGGTCCCAGCCGGTGATTACTTGCCGGCGACCAGTGATTTCCAATGATCTCCGATGAAGAGGAGAACTGTTTTGTTTACTAACAGTTCTCCTCCCTGTCAGCTCGGGCACACTGCTTTGCACAGCACAATCATCCAAAGTAGTGTGCTTACAGTGAAGCACACTGACACGGCCCCCTAGTAAAACATTTCCAGCACACAGTTAACCCTTTGATCACCTCTGTTAACCCCTTCCTGCCTAGTGCCATTAGTACAGTGTCAGTGCTTTTTTTTTTAGCATTGATCACTGTATTGGTGTCACTCGGGATGTCATTGACACCAAGTCAGTTCCCCCCCGTGTCAGAATGCCCGCTGCAGTCCCGCTATAAAAGTTGCTGATCGCCGAAATTGCTAGTAAAAATTTAATTTTTTTTTTAAAAATCCAGTATCTATACCGCCATTTGTAAACACTAAAACATTCACGTAAACCATTTAATTTACATGTATTGGAATTTTTTTTTTTTTTTTAGCACAGACATGTAGCAGAATATATTTTGCTCTAAATTTATGACAAAATTTGATTTTTTACTGGACATGTTTAATAGCAAAAAAAGTCAAAAATATATTTTTTTTCTCAAAATTGTCAGTCTTTTTTTATACATATATAAAAAAAAAAACCACACAGGCAATCAAATACCACCAAAAGAAAACTCAACTTGTGGGGGAAAAAAAAAAGGACGTACATTTCATTTGTGTGCAGCGTTGCATGACCGCACAATTGTCAGTTAAAGTAACACAGCGCCGTAAAGCAAAAAATGGCCTGGTCGGAGGGGTAAATCCTCAGGAGGGCAAGTGGCTAAGTGAAATTCAATAAAGCTGTGGCTTTGCCCTTCCACCTTAACACGTCAGAGTGTCATTATTAGGTAAGGTCGAGGGGAAAAAACATGGTATTAAGGTTTGGGCATATGCTCTTCCGCAGTCAAGCAAGCGAGCTCCGACATACCTGTGAGGTGTGAATGGAGCCTTAGGAGAACATAACACCCCATACGAGTCATTTTGAGAAACTACACTGACTGCATATACCGGTTTGTTTCAACTCACCCGACAATGAACAAAGCCAAGCCCATTACTATAGCACAGGCAGGCGTGCTGGAAAGATCCGCTGTTAAAGGCTTTCAGTGGTTTTGCAGCAATAAAGCATTCTTTTATCAGTAAGTGGGTCAGTGATTTTATTGGAAGATGTACGGATAACGACAGCAGAACACATATATTCTACAGATTATTATCACCTTTCAGAAGCATGCTGATTTCTTCAGCCTTTCCCTGCAGTGACAACTGAGAACCACAGCGACAGGCATTCCCAACGACAGTATATTTTATCCTAATTAAAGACAAGCTGGCTATAGGCTTCCAGGATCACCCCGATGGGACGTAGCCAAACAACTCCGGCACTTTTTCTGGCACCCTGGACATTAACGAGAATTTAACCTTTGCAGTGCAGGGCAGCACCACTGCAAGGGAGGAATTTTATTTACCAAGGAATTCAGCCATAGGCTGGCCAGACATTATACAATTTTCTTGAGATTGTTGGTTTAGATTTACCAAAAACTATATAATAGGAGGTCAAACCCAACAACACTTTCAATTGTATCCAATTAGGCAGGCTCTGGCACGACATACAGCAGTTGAAGGTAAATCTAAAGGAAATTGGGCAGAAATTGGACAGAAAACGGTATTGTGTACGGCCAGCCTTAAAGTGACAAAAAAATCCTATTCAAGTATATATTCTTAATTTTAGAAAAGCCTTGGATATCCTGTTGGGAGGGTGGTTATGTTCGTTCATTCTCCATATTCCCATGATTTCACTGAACACTGTGAGCTTACAGTATGCACTAGAAGCTGTAGCTAGTGCCCACTGGCGGAAGTCCAACATCGTCTAGCTCTGTCTTTCCCATCCTGTCTCTGGCCTGACCCTTTTATTTATTGGGTTTCAATCATGGCTGCCCAGCATCACATGCAGACATTAACAAGGGTGGTTTGCACGCAAACGCAGTTCACCCAGTCACAGTCTTCTAGATTGACATCCACCGAAAATTTAGTTGGGGGACAAAGAACTAGGAAAAGCAAAATAAGATTAAACTTCAATTTAAGGTAACTTTAAAAATTATGAATTTTTTTTTTTTTTTTTTACATGCGTGCTCTTTCATAATTTTATCATACCAAATATACAGACAAGTCAATTGGCCACTAAAGGGAGCTCTTAGATGCTCAAGGCAACCCTCCTTTCTGTGAGTGTTAGCCATACAAGGAATGTCTGGCCTGGCTCACTGGGTAGCACTGAGAAGAAGCAATAAGTCTTATCCCCTATGTAGTACTGCAAGGGGAGGAAGCAGGACCTGCATACAGTATGTAAAAAGTGCAAGCTCCCTGACCCATCCTAGGAACAACCTTGCATGCTGCACTGATCCCAGGCCAGATCTGAGCAAGCCGGAATCCAGTAGCAGATCGAACAAGTTAGGGATCAAGCAGAAGCGGAGTCAGTCAACAAGCCACGGGTCGGTCACAAATGGTAGTAGATGAGGCAAAACCGTAGTCCAGGAACAAGCCAAAGGTCGGTAGTGAAGGTATAGACGGCAGCAGGAGAGACAAGCGGGATATTGGCTGGAGAAGGCACAATAATCTGGCAAAGAGGAAATGCAGAGACATGGCTTTTAACAGGAAGTTCATGGGAGGAGCAAGGGGTTCAAGGTTCAAGACAAACTGGGCCAAGGCATGATCATCCAAACAATTGTCAATGGAGCTGTCCAGCATTCCAGGTGGCTCAGCAAGAAGAAACATTGCCTCCTACCGCAGAAGGCCCAGGTTCAGACCCAGGCTCTGACAACCATTTCTTCCACTGACACCTTTGATGGGGCACTATTCCCCCCACTGATACCAACAATCAGGCACTAGTCACTCCACTAAAACAAATGATAGGGCATTATTTGGTCTCACTGATGTTTGGGCATTTTCTACTGCCCAAAGTCCACCCCCCCCCAAAGCCTGAAGGACAGTAAAACAGGCCCTTTGTTTGGAAAGTTTGGAAACCCCTGCTCTAAGCCAGTGGCCTCCAAACTGTGGCCCTTTCCTTGCTTTTATCTGGCCCTTGGGGCACTCTTTCATCCACTGATACCAACAGTGAGGCGTAATTCCCCCCACTGACACCAAACTAAGGGGCACAATTCCTCCCAATGACAACAACAATGGGGCACAATTCCTCCCAATGACAACAATGATGGAGCACAATTTCTCCCAATGATGACAACGATAGGGCGCAATTCCTCCCAATGACAACAACGATGGGGCACAATTCTTCACAATGACAACAACGATGGGGCACAATTCCTCCCAATGACAACAATGATGGAGCACAATTCCTCCCAATGACAAAAACGATGGGGCATAATTTCTCCCAATGATGACAACGATAGGGCGCATTTCCTCCCAATGACAACAACGATGGGGCACAATTCCTCCCAATGACAACAACGATGGGGCACAATTCCTCCCGATATCAACAACGATGGGGCACAATTCCTCCCAATGACAACGATGCGGCACAATTCCTCCCAATGACAACAACGATATGGCACAATTCCTCCCGATATCAACAACGATGGGGCACAATTCCTCCCAATGACAACAACGATGGGGCACAATTCCTCCCGATATCAACAACGATGGGGCACAATTCCTCCCAATGACAACAACGATGGGGCACAATTCCTCCCAATGACAACAACGATGGGGCACAATTCCTCCCAATGACAACAATGGGGCACAATTCCTCCCAATGACAACAACGATAGGGAGCAATTCCTCCCAATGACAACAATGATGGGGCACAATTCCTCCCAAAGACAACAACGATGGGGCACAATTCCTCCCAATGACAACAACGATGGAGCACAATTCCTCCCAATGACAACATCGATAGGGAGCAATTCCTCCCAATGACAACAAAGATGGGGCACAATTCCTCCCAATGACAACAATGATGGGGCACAATTCCTCCCAATAACAACAACAAAGGGGCACAATTGTTCTAAATATCACCAATGACGGGGCACAGTTCCTCCGCCTGCCGCAAACAATGGGTCGCAGTTCTTTGCACTGACACCAAAAATGGGGCATGGTCTATTCCCACTGACGTCAGGACATTTTCTACTCCGAATGACCACAGTTCAGCCTCCTAAAGTCCGAAGGACAGTATACTGGCCCTTTGTTTAGAAAGTTTGAGGACTCCTGCTCTAAGCAGTCAGCCTTGTAAGGAGAAAGCAGCCTAGAGCTCCATCTGCTGGTTGCAAAGAATAAATATGAAATATTTATATGCAGTATTTCATAATCTCCCAAGTAAAAGTTAACTATTTTTAACTATACACATACACTACATATGACTTGTATGTAACCAGAGAAACTTGAAGATTGCTGCCTCATCTTACTCAGGAATTTCACAGCAGGTATTATTTCATAACTTCAAAAAAGTCAACCGATGCTAGGTTTGGGGAAGGCTATCAGTGTGAAATCAGTGTCAGTTTAAAACAAAAAAAATAGTAAGGGGGAAGCATACAAACACAGAGTCTATCATTTCCATTTTGTCGAGTTAAGTCTACACATGTATTTAAACTTCTGGAAATATCCCTGGCCAATAGGATTTTTATCTCAAGATCTATTAGCTATGCAGAAATTTCTTAGTTAAATGGAAACATATTTTTGTAAGTAATGCAAAATCTGTTTTTTGGTTTTGTTTTTTTTTTTACACTTTTAAAACACTGATATGGGTTATACACTGTACTGTACTTTATTCAAAATGTGAAAAAAAAGTTATGCCTTGAGCTCTACTTTAACCAATGAATGGGAGGCTTGATGGTTCAGACACCCACTCATTTCCCAGATGCCTTCTTATTTCAAGCCATGACATTCCAGCACCAGTATCATGTCCAGGGGGTGCAGAAAGACCACCAAACATGACAAGCAGAGCTGAGCGCGGGTGCATATGCAGAAGGCAAGAAACACAAGGTAGGAGCTACAGGCAGGCTTTTAGATTTTCTAAGTCTTGTGATTTCTGCAAATGAACTTGAGAGTCATCTCTCAAGCAAACAGTACTGGAGGAAAGTATTTGTAACTTTAGTCAGTCTTGTGATAAAACACACAGATTAAAGAGTACTAAAAACGTAACAATGAACTCATCTAATTTGTTCCACTGTAGACCTGGTTCACACTAGTGCAATTATAGATGCGACTTGAGTCGCACAGAATCGCAAGACAATGAAAGTCACATTGTTTTCAATGGTGTCCACTCATTTCAATATGACTCAGCACTAAGCAAATTTGAAAAAGGTTCCTGTATTACTTTGATGCGATTCCAGTGCAGTCTTGGCCCCACGGAACATACAAACCTTATCAAAGTTGCATCCAAGTAGCACCATACAATTCTACTGAAAGTCAGATCAAAATCGTACTGCAACAGTTCAATTCTAGCCTTAGTCTGTTTAATACACCATTGCAAAGTTTTTGTTGCATCTGCTTGGGCCAGTTCACACTATATGCCTTTTAGTTTACTTTTTTCTGTACCTTTTTACTTTTTTTCTGCGTCCAAAACGCACATAAAGTGCTTGCAGTTCCAGCGCGTTGGAGTAGAACAGGCTGCATTTTTCCTGCACAGAACTGTACTGGAACGTGGTAAAACACATAAAAACTGCACCAAAACCGCACTGAAAACACACATGTCCCTATTTAACCACTTGCCTACTGGACACTTCTATCTCCTTCCTGCGAAGGCCAATTTTCAGCTTTCAGCGCTGTCGCACTTTGAATGACAAAATTCACACAAATAGAGCTTTCTTTTGGTCATATTTAAATCGCCGCTGGGTGTTTATTTTTTTGCGCTATAAACAAAAAAAGCAAAAAATTTGAAAAAAAAAAAAAGTTTTTCTTTGTTTCTATTATAAAATTTTGCAAACAGGTAATTTTTCTCCTTTACCAATGTACATTGATCAGGCTGCACTGATAGGCAGCACTAATGGGCACTTATAGGCAGCACCGATAGGCGGCATTGATGAGCTGGCTCTGATGAGGCTGCACTGATGAGCATCACTGCAGGGCACAGGTGGGTAGCACTGCTGGGCACAGGTGGCTGGCACTGCTGGGCACAGGTGGGCGGTACTGATCATCAGGGCACTGATCATCAGTGCCCTGATAATCAGTGCCGATCCCTTTGCTGACAATTGCAAGTTGTCAGTAGTACTTTCCTCAGGCTGTGATAGCATGAGGAAAGTGCAGCCAATAATCGGCAACTGTATTTACCTGGTGATCTGCTGTGTCATTGGACACAGCTGATCACTTGGTAAAAGGCCGCCGTGATTGGCCATTTACCGTATGACGTGATCAGCTGTGTCCGTAGGACGCAGAAATCACTGGCAGCGCCGGGTGCGCGCCGCTGGGGGCGTGTTCTGGAATGACGTGTTTGATGTGTTTTACCACATTTCAGTACAGTTCTCTGCAGGAAAAATGCAGCGTTGTACTTTTTTCTGGAATTGAACACACTATTGCGTTTGAAGTGAAACCCATTTAGCCTACTTTCCATGCATTTTTGATGCAGCACTCCCTGGGAGTGCGCAGCACCGCGATCCGGGGCCCACTGTGTCCTCCGGACACAGTAAAACACCGATCGTCATACGTGACCTCTGTACGAGGTCCCGATCATGTGATCACTGACTGGCAAATCAGTGATCACATGCAAAGTAGTAAGCAAGATGTCACTTGTGACATCATTGCTTACTACGTGTGAAATCTGTGAATGATCACAGAGGTCACATGGTACAAGGCTATTCACAACAGCCTTGTACCATGTGACAAGCTGTGACCAATCACAGCTCACTCAGTAGTTCTCAATGGCTGCAAGAATGCAGACAGAGAGAGGGAGAAATGATTGCTTTTACATCCTATATGGGTGTAAAAGCAATCAGTGTAAAAAAAAAAAATCTTCATCACCCCCCACAAGTAGTGACATGGTGACACTGTACTGCTAGGGTGACAGTATGTAAAAAAAAAACAAAAAAAAAAACAAATATAAAAAAAATAAAAATGTAAAAAACAAAAAGTTTAAAAATTATAATTTTTGGTTATAAAACTAATTTGGCTTATTTTTTTTTTACTAAAAAGATAACGGACTAAATTTTGGCCAAGATTTATGATGAAATATTATTTATTTGCAAAATTTTATAAGAAAAACACTTTTTTTTTCAAAATTTTTGGACTTTCATTTACATAGCAAAAAAAAATAAAAATCCCAGCGGTGAATAAATACCACCAAAATAAAGCCTTATCTGTCTCAAAAAATGGTAAAAAATTCATATGGGTACAGTGTTGCATGACCGTGCAATTGTCAAAGTGTGATAGTGCTGAAAGCAGAAAATTGCCCTGGACAGGAAGGGGGTAAAAGTGTCCGGACTGGAAGTGGTTAAAGCGGCAGTGAGCCCAACCAATACATTCAGATCTTTTCCGAGGTTTGCTTAACATTTATACTACTACACCCCCATACAATTCATTAAACAAAACCACAGAAACCGACTGCTACAGGATCTGGAAGTAATTACAAACCCATCTGCAGGTTGAAATCTGCAGGATGTGTAGACACTATAAACTGCAAATGGTTTGCAAAAATCTGTGTGTGTCTTTTTTTCTTTTTTTTTGGGCTGTGAATGACAGGCAAGGCTGCAGAGCCCTCCCTTTCCTGTCACATCAGCAGCAAAGGCAAACTTTGGAACAGTGAGGATCTGAGATTCCAGTACAAAGTACAGAATGAGTGAAGGAGAAGAAATCCTGACATCAGAGCCCTGCCCACCGGCTGTAAGCTGCACACAGCCCCACTCGCTACAAAGAGCCGAGACAAAGACTGAACTTCTATAGGACGCCAACAATGCGGCCTGAAACTCAATTCCCATGGAGTGGAGGAGACATTACATACAGGAAAAGTGGCACAAAAGGGATTGCTTTCAGCTAAATAAAGTGGAATCACTAAAATGACTTCATATCCCTGGAAGATACAGTTTTATTAATAATAATTAGTATCTTGGCTTTAACATATTTATTCATTATTATTATATTATAATACAGGATTTATATAGCGCCAACAGTTTGTGCAGTGCTTTACAAATGCCTTTGCTAGTAATTCCAACTGTTACATAAAGTGAAATCATTAAAATGACTTCACATCCCTGGAAGATACAGTTTTATTAATAATTATTAGCATCTTGGCTTTAACATATTTATTCATTATTATTATAATACAGGATTTATATAACGCCAACAGTTTGTGCAGTGCTTTACAAACCCCTTTGCTAGTAATTCCAACTGTTAAGTATTATAAATGACTTCCTACTATTTATTTTAGGAATACAAATCATTAGCTTTTTCATTGTTGTTCTGAAGCCACCGTTTGCATAAAACAGTTCAAATCCAAAAACTTTTTTATGGTTTCTACAGCTGTCAACACTTAGGTCCCATTCACATCAGAGCGCAGCCAGAACTGCTCATGCACACTTTTCTCTTTTGCGTGTTTCCACTTCACTTGAAAGGACTGCTCTATGTGGGACACACGCCCGATCAGGTCTGCTTTTGTAAACGGATAAATGGCTGAGTCCTTTTCCATTTAGACAGATCTGAGAAGATGTAAATGGTTGCCATCCGTTTATGTCCGTTTTTAGGCAAGAAACGTTTTTTGTTTATAGGTTTGGTTTATGCAATAACTTAAAAAAAATGGTTGCAAAAATGGATGTAGGCAGATATAAAGTGAACTGAACTGAAGACGGATTTACAAACTGATTTAAACTGCTCCATTTATAGTCACATTTTTGCTAACAGAAAAATGGATTGATGCCCATGTGCAAGCACCCCAAATAACTGACAGAACTCTGGTGTGTTGTCCTTGATACCGCCCCCACATGTCTGTCCAGGCTAAGCAAAGGACTTCACGGCTTCTTTGATACCGCCCCCGCATGTCTGTCCATTATTATTATTATTATTATACAGTATTTATAAAGCGCCAATAGTTCGCTCAGCGCTGTACATTACAAAGGGGGACAGAACATGTGACAGAACAATACCAATACAATGCGATACATGAGGGGATCGAGGGCCCTGCTCTTTCGAGCTTACAATCTAGGAGGGAGGGGATGGTGGCACAGGAGGAGATAGCTGTGGGGGATGGAGTGGTAGGAAGAGTGGTAAGCAAGGAATTCACAGCTTCCTTGATACCGCCCCAACATGTCTGTCCAGGCTAAGCAAGGACTTCACAACTTCCTTGATACCACCCCCACATGTCTGTCCAGGCTAAGCAAGGACTTCATGGCTTTCTTGATACCACCCCCACATGTCTGTCCAGGCTAAGCAAGGACTTCACGGCTTCCTTGATACCACCCCCACATGTCTGTCCAGGTTAAGCAAGGACTTCACAAATTCCTTGATACCACCCCCACAAGTCTGTCCAGGCTAAGCAAGGACTTCACGGCTTTCTTGATACCACCCCAACATGTCTGTCCAGGCTAAGCAAGGACTTCATGAATTCCTTGATACGGCCCCAACATGTCTGTCCAGGCTAAGCAAGGACTTCATGGCTTCCTTGATACCGCCCCCACGTGTCCGTCCTGAGCTTTTTTTCAGTTGACCCATACTTTTGAGCTGCCAACTAAAATACAGGTCAGTATTTGAACCACTTGCCTAGTGGGCACTTTTACGCCCTTCCTGCCAAGGCCAAGTTTCATCTTTCAGCGATGTCGCAGTCATGCAACACTGTACCCATATGAAAATGTTATTTTTTCAGCACAATTTTTTTCACACAAATATAGCTTTCTTTTGGTGGTATTTAATCACCACTAGGGGAATTTTTGGGGAAAAGGGGTTTCTTTGTTTACCTGTTTTGCAAACAGGTAATTTTTCTCCTTCACTGATGTGCATTGATGAGGCGGCACTGTTGGGCAATGATGAAGAAGCACTGATAAGCAGAACTGATGGGCACTGATAGACCGCTCTGATGAGGCGGCACCGATAGGTAATGATGAGGCGGCACTAATGGGCACCGATAGGCTGCTCTGATGAGGTGGCACTGACTGAAGGCACTAACTGGCAGCACTGACTGGGCACAGATTATCAGCACTGGACACTTTTGGGGCTGCACTGATAATCAGTGTAGATGTCTGATTATCAGTGCCCTGATTATCAGTGTAGATGTCTCCTTTCACAGTTACCAATTATTGGCAGTACTTTCCTCCTTTCCTCGCGCTGTGACAGCATGAGGAAAGTACTGCCGATAACCAGCAAGTGTATTTACATGGTGATCAGCTGTGATTGGACACAGCTGACCATGTGGTAAAGGGCTACTATGATCGGCCCTTTACCATGTCATGTGATCAGCTGTGTCCAAAGGACAGTGATCACAGACAGCACTGGGTGCGGCACCGCTGGGGGAGTGTTTTGAGAGGACATCATATGACGCCCTCCCAGAACTAGACAACCACGCTGTAGCAGTCATTCGGATATAGTGCGGTCAAGAAGAAGTTAAAACCCAAGTGTAGCTAAAATTAAAAACAGGAAAATCAGCACAAGGGAGATAATGTATGGTTAATAAGATGTGTCCCTTGTGATGATCCCTATTCTATCAGTTAAAACCCCTTTTACCTTCCAATCACCCTAAACAACCCCGCTCGCTGCTGCTCTAATCTTCCCATGCGGTGGGGGTTAATAAACATAAGGGGTTGTCACAGGCTCTCATCAATAGAGACTAACTATGCACGCCCTTTCCGCCCAGCTCCTCCATTCATAATAGCCTTACTATGGCTTCTATAAAGAATCAGAATCTCTGAATGGAGGGGGCATAGCTATCATTTATCTTCCCATCCTCCATTCATAGATTCCGTTTCATTCACAGAAGCTGTAATAAAGCTTCTAAGAATGGCACAGCTGGGAAGAAACGATGGGCATAGTGGGGCTCTCACGATGAGAACCTGCGACAGGCCCTTAGTTCTTTTACCCCTGCTGCACTAGACGATTGCAGAGGCAGGGACAGGGAGGCAGAATGGAGGAGTATTTTTAACTAACAGAATATAATTAAGCACAAGAGACAGATCCTAATGACTGCAAGTTATGTCCCTTGTGCTGATTTTTATGTTTGTAATTTTAGCTTTAATGTATTGAACCAAGAGGATTGGCATGTCAGCTAGGCAAGGAGCAATTTCAAAAGGAGAGGAAAGCAACTACAGCCTGCATGTTTCTCAAAAGATTTCCAATTTAAATGAAAAGAAAAAAACTTCAGTGACACACTGGCTGCTGGCCAGCTCAAACATGCAATCAGAGCTGTCAGTCAAAGACTACATGCTGGAGGCATCTTTGTCAGAAGAAACTACCACTTCTAGCAACTAAACACCATTTTTACTCCAAGGCAGCATGGACAAACCTGAATTTGGCAAAATACTATCAGGCACAAAAAGGTTCGCATCTCACCTTTCACTCTACGAAGAAAAAACTGTTTGGATGTTTTTTGAATGTATGAAGGCAACTGCTTTAAAACTTAGAATAAATATCTTGCAATACATTTTCTTTTCTCAGTTAAAAACAACTGCCTAAAGTGGAATTACCATGAACAGCCTAGGTCTCATGGGCTTCCATTTGTAATAAATGCTAGTCTAAAGATTAGCGTGTACAGGAAAGCATTAAAAAAGCTTTCTGCAGGTTTTAAGCAACTATCTTGAAGCCCTTAAAGCACCATTTAGTGTCGAGCTGGGGGTGATAAACACAGATCTGAACAGGAGTGCTGGTTGTCACTTTACACAAGCTGGTAGTAGGTTTCAGTTGGCCTTCAAATGGTGTGAGGGCCCATTAACTGCTTAACATTAACCTGTACTAAGGAAGAGAATCCAAATGTAGAATGTAGAGGGAGGGTATATCATTCTTAAAGTAGAATTAAAGCCTAATGCTGGGTATACACAGATTTTTTTTTGTTCAACTCAGCAGGCTGAATGATAAAAATTGGCTTTGAGCCTGGGTTCATACTGATGTGGTGTGGAATTCTCAGCGGTTTCTGTGCAAATTCCGCACCGCATCACAATCGCACCCTGCTCACGCGAACCGCTGTAGGTGTGTATGTCAAGTTAATAACACCCCGAAATCTGTTTGCAAAACACGGTGCAATGTGCAGAACTGGATCGCATGGGTGTGAATACTAGTGTGGACCAAAATAAAAAGGGTCCTGCACCTTTCTGGTGCGGATGTGGTGTGATTTGAGCCATACAAAATGTATGGCTCAAATTGTACCACACAGAATTCGCATGTGATTTGCACAGGAATGAGGTGCGGTTCCTGTGCGAATCACATGCGCTACACTGCACCGCAGAAGTGGGAGCCCAGGCTGAGCACTGATTGGATGCTGGTTTTTCAGCATGCTCGTTCAAAAGAAGTCGGTTGTGAGACTGGCTTCTGTCGGAAAAGGAGCTGTATACACACAGGCTCAAAGTCGGCTGGGAACCAACTGGTTTTTGCCAATTTGTTGTCTGCATGTACCCAACTTAACACTAACTATTCTTAAAAATGGAGGGGGGGATTGTGTACTGACCTTTTTTTAGTTCACTCTGGCACAGTAATGTGACGTAGAAGCTCTTGCTCCCCTGTGTCAGTGAGTGGCGGCTGCAGGGAAAAGGAGGAAGTGCTGAAATAGGCTGAGGCATGGAAGTCGATGGGTGATGTCATGGCTCTTGGGATTCCCAATCGTTGTTTAAAGCTCCATGACACATGGGAACACGAGCTGCAGGATCACATAACCAGACCAGACTGAAAAAAAGTACAGATAATTTAAGAATAGTTAGTGTTAGATTTAATTCTACTTCAATTGAGCTTCCAGTTCCACCTCTGAAGTCCCCTGAAAATCTTGAACACATATTGAGTATCCATGTGATTGTAGGCTTGGAGTTTTACATTGTGCATAGCGGAAGTGTCACATGTAAACCTAATTGGTAAAATATTGCAATGGAGGAACATGGAGAAAGCAAACATTTGCCCAGAATATGTGTAAGAAGTTGCCACATGTATAGTATACATTGGGGGGAATTTGCTTAAACTGGAGTGGCAGACATTGGAGCAGCTTTGCACAGTAAATAATTGGCTTCTAGCCTCAGCGCATTCAGTTACACTTTAAAAATGAAAGACGGAAGCTGACCGGATGCCATGCACAACTGCTCCAGATTCTATCTGTTCCAGTCTTCGTACATTCCCCTCACTGTATTTCTAGGTGCCTGCATATGGTTTTCATTTTGTTGCGGACAGCTCCTGGGCCCCAGACAACCGGGGTGCTTGAATATTCTTACAGCAGCCACCTTCTCTTCTTCTGGTTGTGGACTTGGTGCACTGAAAGTTTGTTTTTTTATCCTTCCAGCCTGGAGTTGGGCTTTAAGGCATCTAAATCAAGGTGTCCAGAGTTAGGTTTTAATGCGTCCTTTTGCAGAGAAAGCTTTTAATTAGCAAAATAGTCAAAGTCAAATCGAGAAAACTTTATCTGCATACTTACTCTGGGTCAGTGGCTCACAGTATTAAAGTAAGATCCTCGCCATGACCGCCAGACAGCTAAAGTTTTCAAAAAAGGCAAAGTTGACTATGGTAGGTAAGCTTTTCAAATTTTGTAGAACTCCAACTAAATATTTCATTCTTAAAAGGGGAATTTTTGACATACTCCAAATTTGCCTTCTTTTTCAACAGAATTCCACTACCTACCTTGGAGTTACCTCCATCTGTCTGGTCATTTTGGAGTTCCAGCAGCACCACCAAGGTGAAAGGAATTGCACTTTTTTAGATTTGTTACAGTATAAAGTGCACTCTTCCAAAACTCCCTCTATGCTAAAATGGGAAAAAGACCTTGATCTTTCATTAACAGACCAACAATGGGTTAATGCCATTATAAACAATTATTCCTACTCTAAAATGTATCAATTACTAGGAGTAGGCCCATAAAAACCCATCTTAGATGGTATTTATCCCTCTACACTATAGCTAAATTCTCTAAAGAAAGATCTAACCTTTGTTGGAGGGGTTGCGTTCAAAGTGGGCAATTTACCCCATATTCTTTGGTTCTGCAGCCACCTGAAAGCCTTTTGGAAAGCCGCATACCACCCTATAACAGCAGTGTCGGGTGTCCGAATTCAGGCAAACATTGCACAGGCTCAATTGAGAGTTAATCTAGACACATTTTTCCTTTCAGTGAGACCCATAATATCCAATATTTTGCATCCAGCGTGTCTTATGATAGTTTGAAAATGGAAATCAAGCTCAACTCCACAAATTATGGGAGGTCAGGAATCATATGGATATGATTTATGGCTTTGAGAAATTATTGGCATAGAGAGATGACAAACCCCAAAAATTCCATAGGAGATGGAAGGCCTTGGAAAAACTCAAATGTATCTGAAGTCGTTTTGCTTGATACAAATGACCAGTATAGTTCATTTTAATATTGTTTCTTGGCGCAGATAATGGCGTGCTCTGTTGACTATTTATGTTACGGATTATGGCGATTTATGCCATTCAAGATACTTTAGTTTATGTGATTGATGTTGATGCAGCATTCCACTAGTGATCACTTTAGGATGACTCAATTTCTAATGCTGTGGACAAATCCCATTGCTTCAGCTGTAATTGCTGTGGATTCATTGTTTTACGCTTCACTGTGGAACAACTTTGTCTGTACTGTTCATATGCAAAATTCAATAAAAAAAGTAATTTAAAGTGGCAGTAAACCCACTTTGGCAACTTTTACCTACAGGTAAGCCTTTAATAAAGCTTACCTGTAAGTACTGTAAAAATCTCCTAAGCATGCACCATTTACTGTAGAAGCGCCGGTACTGTCACCGGCGCATGTGCACTGCACTGTCATAGGACGACATGCCGTCCGTTGAGAGAGCCGCACTGCGGTCAAAACTTCAGTCACGCATGCGTGGGAGTCACGACATCGCAGCTCGGCCACTCAGATGGCAGCAGCTTGTGAACCTGGCAGGAACACCGGGTGAAGATGAAAGTGTTGGGGAGCCGTGACAGTGCGCCGCTGGAGGGCCTCGTTTTCAGGCACATCTTTCATAATGTGCGATGCATACTAGCATATTATGCTCTTAACTTGCAAGCAGAAGATTTTTTTAGAATTGTTTTTGGGCAGTTTACTACCACTTTAAAGAATAAAGTATTAAAAAAAAAAAAAAAAATTTGTAGAACTCCTTGGATGCCAAAAAAGTGTCTGCCGATATTGTCACAGGTATGTTGTAGTTGATTCACACTATGAATGCATACAATGTTGACCAAAGCTCAGTAGACATGCATTCAATCTCGCTGTACTAGAATGTTGGCCAGGATCAGAATTCTGATGGATGTTTCACCCAGTATAGTGATATCAGGAGTCCATCTGGGAAGATGAAAGAGCTTTTAGCTGCCATGCCTAAGACTTGATTACCGTCAGAAGATAGGAAAGTGCTTTACTTTACCCACTCACATCCTGAAAATAAAGAATCCGGAAGAAGAGACAGATCATTTGTGGCTGGACTTTGAAAGCCGTATAGATCTCTGCTCATTACATTCCAATAATATCTCCAGCACAGCACAAGGCCACATGCATTATGTTAGGAACTGCATTGGTCAAGACTTAAACACGAGTCCAGTAAAAGGATCTGTAGAAATGAATGGCTATGGCAGCATCAAGCTTCAGTAATGTTACCATATCTGTTTACCGGCACTACTTGGCATTCATATCTATTGGGCCACAACACGGGATGCGCTCTAGTTATAGTGGGCTTGTGCATGTAAAAGGGAAAGTTCACCTTTTATTAAAATGTACCGTGCAATAAAGGGGCTATAGTATTTAAAAAGGAAAAAAAAAAAAGACAACATTCTTCAGTGGAGACAAATTGAGCTTACTTTAAGTCAGGGGTGCTCACTTTTAAGTACCTTAAAGTGGAGCTTCACCCAAAAGGGGAATTTCCACTTTAAGCACTTGTCCCTCACTGCCCATTAAGGATTGGCACCTTTGGGGAGCGGGTACCCGAATTTGACAGGTCCCCACTCCTACTTCCGCTGTGATTGCCTAGGCGATCGGAAGCAGGGAAGTTGTACAGAAGACTAAGGGGCCATTCACAAAGCGCAGCTCTTCTTGCGCATGCGCAGTGGGAAGCCGCACGCTGTCACAGCCGGGTGCCCACACTGAAGATGCCAGTGCCAGGCAGAGAAGACGGCTGGTGAAACCAGCCATGGTGAGGACACCGCTGGACCAAGGGACAGGTAAGTGTCTGTATTTTAAAAGTCAGCAGGTACAGTTTTTGTTTTTTTCCAACTGGAACTCCGCTTTAAGTGATTTGGTAACTGGCCGCAGGCCACAATAAAATTAAATGGTTCAGAATTTAGAATTTATTATTTTGAACAGCGTAATGAACATTTTCCTCCTGCAGCCGCTGAATGCCAGCGGGAGGGAGAGGAGGAGAAGCCGGATTTTCAGAGGCTGCAGGAGGAAAATGGAAAGGATCAATTCCTGTATATGCCACCCCTGCTGCCCCACCTGTTCAAGTGTAAAACAGAATTTGACAGGGAAGCCGCACAGGACCTGGAGCATGGGGCAGAGCTGCCATTGCGATCCATGACATTACACGATTGGGTTTTAGGTTTTCATGTAAAACAGCCCTAACCCCCCTATAAGGCTGCTTTCACATTGATGTGCTGCAGTACATCTGCGGCATTCCTGTAGGTTAGCTGTGCTTTGCCTTAGACTTCTATTATATCTTGTGGGTGTGGTTCAGTTTCTGAAAGCGCACCAATCCTGCAGGATATAATAGAAGTCTATGCATCAGTGCAGCCAACCCTCAGTTAAGCCGCTTGTGCACTGCACCTGTGGATCAGTGCGGAAGCAGTCCAAGTCCTCCTACACACTGGACGTTCTTACAGCGGCTGTTCTTGGCTTTTGCCATTTTTTTCTACTGCCAGTAAACTTAGCATGGTATCCTATTTGTCTATGCACACACAGACTGTGGCGGTTTTTGGCAGGGGCACTTTTTGGCTGGAATCCCCCCAGAACTAGTGGGTTTCTAGAGTTTTTGGCTTTAAAAAATCACTCGAATGCTGAAAAACACGGGAAAAACGTGGTAAAACGTGACAAACCAGCGTTTTTGGACTTTTTGGAGCAAACAAAAGAAATTTTTTAAATGCTAAAAAAAACGCAAATGAAAAAAAGCGTCAAAATGCAGCTAATTGCGAATGCAAAAATGATTTTAAAAAAATTCTGAAAAACTCACGTTTTTAATGTGACTTTACACAACTAACGTTTCCAGCGTTATAAAAATGCCCCGTGTGCATAGAACCTAATAGTTGTTAACCCTTTTATAGGTGCAAATGTGCCAATTGCAAAAGTGCAGTGTATGTGTTTATTACATGGACCTTCTTTTCCTCTTCCATCTTCTGCTGGCATTGCTCTCAGTCTCCAGGCTGCTAGAAAGGCCCCAGGCCAAGTGCACTTGGTATCACTCCACCTGGGACAGGAGCCGGCACTACAGCTTATCGACTTATGTGACTCCTCCACTACCGGAGCCATTTCCATGCATTCTGGGATGACGGGTCGGCAAGCCCAGATCACGATCTACAGGTTGGCAACCCCGGGCATGCGCTTCCCTGTTTTAAGTTTGGAGGCCACATCACATCAATGCGAGAAAGGAATTTCTGTGCGCATTTCTAGCACTGCGTTCAAAACACACTGCCTTTGCGATCTGCTGCAGGTGCCAATACACTATTAATGGCATTCCAAACGCAGAATACGAATGCAGTGCATTTATGGACACCAGATTGCATGGTACCACAGTAACCATGCAATTTGGAGCAATGTGTTTTTCAAAAGTAGCGCATGCTCTAATTATTGTGCGATTTCAGCCTATTCATAAGATTGGGCTAAAAGCGCACTTCACGGGAAGGCATAGGAATTGCACAGGAACGCACGCGGCATTTCTGTGCAATTCTGGTGTGAACTAGCCCTAAGGCTCGGATCTCACACTACTGCAATACAACTTTGATACCATTTACTGTGCAATTAGGAGGTATGACTTTGAAAAGACTTTGCATATTCTGTGGGGCCAAGTCACACTGTAAATCACACCAAAGTAACACAGGAACCTTTTCCAAAATCGCACCATTCTGAGCCGCATTGACTAGAATGGGCACCAGTGAAAGCAATGTGATATCCCAAGTTGCATCAGAAGTCTCACTAGTGCAGGGGTGGCGAACATGCGGCTCTCGAGCCGCATGCGGCTCCCGGCCAAAATGAATGCGGCTCTTTGCTCTTACTTCTTTGATCTTACCTGTTCCTCTATCCAGCGGCGTGCTGTCTTCCCGGCTTCTGTAGTGTGGGCACTGGGCAGGACAGCCGGGTGCCAAGTGCGCATGCGCAAGAAGCGGTGCTTTTTGTGAATGGTAAGGCGGTACCTGGGACACATGACAGATCCCAGAAGCCGCCGGACCAATCACAAATCGCAAGTGCTTCTCGCTCATGCGCACTGGGCACCCGGCTGTCATGCCGAGCGCCATTACAGAAGCCGGGAAGACAGCGTGCGGCTGGATTGAGGAACAGGTAAGATCAAACAAAAACTCTGCGGAAGTAAGAGCGGGTACCTGTCAAATTCAGGTACCCGCTCCCCACCTCCCCAAAGGTCAGCAGTCATCTGTACTGTCCGCAGTCTCTGGTCATCCCTGTGCTCTCCGCAGTCTCTGGTCATCCCTGTGCTCTCCGCAGTCTCTGGTCATCCCTGTGCTCTCCGCAGTCTCTGGTCATCCCTGTGCTCTCCGCAGTCTCTGGTCATCCCTGTGCTCTCCGCAGTCTCTGGTCATCCCTGTGCTCTCCGCAGTCTCTGGTCATCCCTGTGCTCTCCGCAGTCTCTGGTCATCCCTGTGCTGTCCTCAGTCTCTGGTCATCCCTGTGCTCTCCGCAGTCTCTGGTCATCCCTGTGCTGTCCTCAGTCTCTGGTCATCCCTGTGCTCTCCGCAGTCTCTGGTCATCCCTGTGCTGTCCTCAGTCTCTGGTCATCCCTGTGCTGTCCTCAGTCTCTGGTCATCCCTGTGCTCTCCGCAGTCTCTGGTCATCCCTGTGCTCTCCGCAGTCTCTGGTCATCCCTGTGTTTTGTAAGGGGAAGAAAGTGTTATGGTGAATAATATGGTTTTAATTATGTGTTTTTGTGTGAGTGTTTGTCTGTTTTGGCAGGTCACTGCGTGGTGTGGCTCTCTGACTTTCACAGTTTAAAATTTTGGCTATTTGTGTCTAACTTGTTCGCCACCCCTGCACTAGTGTGAACCAGGCCTACATGATAATGCTGTTACTAGCCATTGAAAATAAAAAAAATCTTGATTGTGGAAGTCTTCATTTACTTGGCAATGCGGCAGCTACAGTGCCTTGAAAAAGTATTCATACCCCTTGCAATTTTCCACATTTTGTCATGTTACAACCAAAAAGGTAAACTGTATTTTATTGGGATTTTATGTGATAGAACAAAAAGTGGCACATAATTGTGAAGTGGAAGGAACATGTTAAATGGTTTTAAATTTTTTTTACAAATAAATATGCGAAAAGTGTGGTGTGCATTTGTATTCAGCCCCCCTGGAGTCAATACTTTGTAGAACCACCTTTCGCTGCAATTACAGCTGCAAGTCTTTTTGGGTATGTCTCTACCAGCTTTGCACATCTATGCACATCTAGAGTGAAGTTTTTGCCCATTCTTCTTTGGAAAATAGCTCTGTCAGATTGGATGGAGAGCGTCTGAACAGCAATTTTCAAATTCTTGCCCCATATTCTTAATTGGATTTAGGTCTGGACCATTCTAACACATGAATATGCTTTGATCTAAACCATTCCATTGTAGCTCTGGCTGTATGTTTAGGGTCGTTGTCCTGCTGGAAGATGAACCTCCACCCGTCTCAAGTCTTCTGCAAATTTCAACAGGTTTTCTTCTAATATTGCTCTGTATTTGGCTTCATCCATCTTCCCATCAACTCTGACCAGCTTCCCTGTCCCTGCTGAAGAAAAGCATCACCACAACATGATGCTGCCATCACCATGTTTCACAGTGGGGATGGTGTGTTCAGGGTGATGTGCAGTGTCAGTTTTCCACCACACATAGCATTTTGCTTTTAGGTCAAAAAGTTCAATTTTGGTCTCATCTGACCAGAGCTCCTTCTTCCACATGTTTGCTGTGTCCCCCACCTGGCTTCTGGCAAACTGCAAACGGGACTTCTTATGGCTCTCTTCTTACCACTCTTCCATAAAGGTCAGAATTGTGGAGTGCATGACTATTATTTGTCCTGTGGACAGATTCTCCCTCCTGAGCTGTGGATCTCTGCAGCTCCTCCAGAGTTACCATGGGCCTCTTGGCTGCTTCTCTAATTAATGCTGTCCTTTCTCAGCCTGTCAGTTTAGGTGGACGGCCATGTCTTGGTAGGTTTGCAGTTGTGCCATACTCTTTCCATTTTCAGATGATGGATTGAACAGTGCTCCGTGAGATGTTCTAAGCTTTAGATATTTTTTTAATAACATAACCCTGCTAAAATCTTCTCCACAACTTTATCCCTGACCTGTCTGGTGTGTTCCTTGGCCTTCATGATGCGGTTTGTTCACTAATGTTCTCTAAGAAACCTCTGGTGGCTTCACAGAACAGCTGTATTTACACCGAGATTAAATTACACACACGTGGACCCCATTTACTTATTAGGTGACTTCTGAAGGCAATTGGTTCCACTAGATTTTAGTTAGGGGTAACAGAGTAAAAAGAGATGAATACAAATGCACGCCACACTTTTCAGATATTTACTGGTGAAAATTTTGAAAACCATTTATTATTTTCCTTCCATTTCACAATTATGTGCCACTTTGTGTTGGTCTATCACATAAAATCCCAATAAAAGTACATTTTTGGTTGTAACATTACAAAATGTGGAAAATTTCAAGGGGTATGAATACTTTTTCAAGGCAATGTAAACACCACCTCTGGACACAGCAACCCTCTGTTCTATGGCTGCATACTGTTTTAACGTCGACCGATTTTTTGAAAAAAAAAAACAGCTGATGTTCAACCTGTCTATGGCCTGCTTAAGTAAAATTTTACAACTTTGGCATGTGTTGTTAAAACCGTATATATCATCACAACTACTTCCTACATCCAGATGGATTATACCCTGTTTTTTTAGTACAAATTGGGCTTTCATTTGGTGGTAAATGGTAATGAATATCTCCAAATTTTTTTTATCAAAGGAAAACTGGCCCAAAATAGTAAAAAATTTTTTTTTTCATTTAGCTGTGTGTTTATTGTTACTACGATCACCTACTGCCAAAGAACAACCCAAAATACATTTACCAGCTCTTGACGATCGCAGCGATACCATATATGTGTATATTATTTGTTTTTTGTACCTGTACTACAGCCCAGAAACAATAGCGTGCATTTTGTTTTTTGTTTTTTTACCTAAAACACACTGACACTTACACCCTGGTCAGATCAAGACTGACTTTGAAATCGTGCGACTTACAGTGAAGTCGCACGATTTCAAAGTCGGGGGACATGCCGATTTGAGGAGCGATTTGCAAGACATCTGACACAGATGTCTATGCAAATCGCACGAAAAGTAGTGCATGAACCAATTTAGAAATCGGTGCGGCTATGACCAAGTTGGAATCACACTGATTTGATCATTGTAACTGCGGACAATAGGGTACGACTTGACATACAATTTGCATGTCACATGGCATGCCACGCATGCTAAGTCAGACCCAGTGCGACCAGGGTGTAACTGACGCTGATATCAATTTAAAAAAAAAAATCCTGACCTTTGACCCAAAACACTAACCCTGGCACTGAACTAGATCAAACCTTGATCTAGGTAGTTTTTCTTTATTTTTATTTAACTTTTTTTTTTTACAGTTTTTTTTTTCCTCTCTCTGTGCAAGGAGATAGAGATACATTGTACTGTATCTCTCTATCCTCCATTCAGAGAGAAAAAAAAACAAAGGCGGGCAGGATTCAGTGACTGACCACTGTGGTAGCCAATCAGGGGCTATCACAGCGATCATGTGACCTGGATTTGGGAGTCCTGGGTCTTGATCATTAGAACGGAACTCGGGGTTCTCAGTGACACCCCAGTCTTTGTGCTGGGAGCGTGCTGTGTGGTGCGCTCCCAGCACAAAGACAGGTGCGCAAATATGCGGCCCCACGGAAAAAAAGCCCAGTTCTGTGAGACCGCATATTTGTGTTACGTCGGCATCAAGGGGTTAAACTCAGTGCCTTTCCTGCAATAAATTAACCCCAGAACCTGTGTAATTAATATGTATTCGGTTTCAAAGGGGCAAGAGGTGGAAACCCTAATCATACCCCACCTACACCTAGCTACCCCCATCCCCACCCCCACTTCCTCTCTGGGGTCTCCTGTCCCAGCACTCAAGCAGGCAGTTCCAGCAGCTTTATGTACAACTGATCGGAGAACAGAAGGTCCCCAATCATCTCTGTGGTATATGAAAACGGAAGCGATGCGTATTTCATCACTTCCGGTTTTGGTCTTTTGTTTATTGGCCATTATTGGTTAGGAAAAGCTTCGGATCGAACCAGTCCTAGTTTGATCCGAAGCTTTCAAGGGCAGAGCAGATATCTGGGGTTTAATAGACCCCAGATGTCTCAGTAAAGAGGACCTGCCACTGTCTATTGCCATCACAAGGAAGGTTTACATTCCTTGTGATAACAATTAAAGTGATAAAAAAAATACATAGTGTAAAAATAAATAAATTGATTAAATCATTTTAATGTTTTATAGCACCCCTATCTCCACACATGTAGGTTGCGCATGCATATGTAAATAGTGTTCTCACCACACCTGTGAGGTATCGTAAACGGTATAGTGATAGCAATAATTCTAGAAACAGATCTCCTGTGTGTCTCTAAACCAGTAACCTGTAAAGGATTTTAAAGCATTGCCTATGGAGATTTTTAAGAACCGTAGTTTGTCATCATTCCACAAGCGTGTGTAATTTTAAAGCTTGACGTGTTAGGTATCTATCTACTCTGTTTAGAATCATCTTTTATAGTTTGCCAAACAATTGGGTATTATATTGTATTTTTGTGCATTAAAATTCAATATTTTTTTTTTTTAATTGAGTTTGAAAATACAGTGTGACATAAAAAATAGCAACACCCATCATTTTATTCTCTAGAGCCTCTGCTTAAAAATATATATAATGTTTGAGACTCCTAAAGCTGGCCATACACGTGTAGATTTTCGGACGAGAATATTTGTATGAAAAGTCCTACGGAAATTCTTTGAACATTCGGTGAATGGATAAATGTCAATCGAAAAATTGTCTTTTACGTTTAACATTTTAGTTTAACAATTTCCCGTCCGGCCCATGTATATAAACGGCCGGACGATGGCAGGGCAGGGGCGGGTTGCCATTCATAAACGGCGCCCACCATTTTGGACTGTGCGCGCTCCCTGGGAGCACGCGGCACCGCGATCCAGTGCCCACTGTGTCTGTACGGGACCTCTATATGAGGTCCCGATTGTGTGATCACTGATTGGCCAAACAGTGATCACATGAATAGGCGCAAGGAAGATGTCATTTCATTCAGTTTAAGAAAAAAAAAAACTTCATCCCCTCCCACAAGTAGTACAGTGTCACTATGGTGACACTGTAGTGCTAGGGTGACAGTATGTAAAAAAAATTAAATAAAAATAACTAAATAATAATATAAAAAAATAAAATAACAATGTAAAAAAATTTTTTTGAAAAATTTAAAATTTTTGGGTATAAACTAATTTGGATTTTTTTTTTTTTTTACTAAAAAGATAACTGAATACATTTTGGCCAAGATTTATGAAGAAAGATTATTTATTTGCAACATTCTATAAGAAAAACACTTAAAAAAAGTTTGGACTTTTTGATTGATATAGCAAAAAAAAAATAAAAATCCCAGTGGTGAATAAATACCACCAAAATAAAGTTTTATCTGTCTCAAAAAATGCTAAAAAAATCCATGAGTACAGTGTTGCATGACCGCGCAATTGTCAAAGTGTGACAGTGCTGAAAGCTGAAAATTGGCCTGGACAGGAAGGGGGTAAAAATATCTGGACATGAAGTGGTTAAAAAGAATGTAATTTCTGAACGATAACCACATACACTGGCCGAAAATTTGTGTGATTGAGAAAAGCTTTCCTTCTTGCCCCTTCAAAATTTTCACTGCGGTCGAAAACAAACATTGATCTGAACCCACGAACGATTCCAAAATCAAACGAAAATTCTTGAAGCAAATATTCTTGAAGGAAAATCTATACGTGTATGGTCAGCTTAAGTAGTTTTCTAACAAATAGAATTTAACATTTTTTACATGTAGGAGAGAAAAATCAGAACTGGCCCGGTAGGCAGGTGGTTAAACATGCGTTTACCCGCAACTGCTGTGTGATTCTTCTGCATGACAATTGTGGCAAGATCACACCATGTTTAGGAAAATGAAACTCAAATGTGTATCTTGCCGTGATTTGAAACGCTGGACAGAATTGTGGCAAATGTGCCCGCCATCGAAACACGCTTCATCAGCACACAGGCTGCATTCACAGCTCAGCATTGTGTGGGTGATTGTAACAATGTGTGCTTTTAGGGCTCATGTACACTGCAGCTGATAAACTCACATTCAGGAACTGTTCAACGTTTTTTTCAGCAGCCCCTGAACTCACCCTAATGTTTTCCTATGTGTCCATGTACACATCATCGCTTACAGGCAGTTTTATACAGTTTTTATATAGCGCCAACGGTTTGCTCAGCGCTGTACATTACAATGGGAGACAATACATGAGACAGTACAATAACTATACGATTCAATACACGAGTGGTTCGAGGGCCCTGCTCCTTGGAGCTTACAATCTAAGACGGAGGGGATAGTGGTACAGGAGGAGAAGCTGTGGGGGATGGAGTGGAGGAGATCGGCAATTAGCTGAGGGCGGGGTAGGCTTCCCTGAAGAGATGGGTCTTCAGGGTGCGTCTAAAGGAGAGGAGGGTAGGTGATAGTCTGATGGATTGGGGTAGGGAGTTCCAGAGGATGGGGGAAGCCCTGGAGAAGTCCTGGAGGCGGGCATGGGAGGAGGAGACCAGGGAACTAGAGAGAAGGAGGTCTCGTGAGGAGCGGAGAGTGCGTTTTGAGTGGTATATAGATATCAGGTCGGTGATGTAGTTTGTGTTATGAACAGCTTTGTACCTCAAAGTTAGCATTTTGAATTTTATCCGTTGGGCAACTGGGAGCCAGTGGAGGGATTGGCAGAGAGGGGTCACGGATACGGAGCGGTTAGTAAGGTGGATGAGTCTGGCCGCAGCATTCAGGATAGACTGAAGCGGGGATAGCCTGCGGTGAGGTAGGCCGGTGAGGAGCGAGTTGCAGTAGTCAAGTCGTGATATAATAAGGGGTGAATAAGTTGCTTAGTGGTGTCCGGGGTTAGGAACGGGCGTATTTTGGAGATGTTGCGGAGGTGAAGTCTACATGAGTTAGTCAGCGATTGGAGATGGAGGAGATAGAGATACATTGTACTGTATCTCTCTATCCTCCATTCAGAGAGAAAAAAAAACAAAGGCGGGCAGGATTCAGTGACTGACCACTGTGGTAGCCAATCAGGGGCTATCACAGCGATCATGTGACCTGGATTTGGGAGTCCTGGGTCTTGATCATTAGAACGGGACTCGGGGTTCTCAGTGACATATGGAGATGTTGCGGAGGTGAAGTCTACATGAGTTAGTCAGCGATTGGACCTGGGGTTGGAAGGACAGATGGGAGTCTAGGATTACACCTAGTACTCTGGCTTGCGGGGTGGGGCCAATGGTGGCGTTGTTGAAGGTGATGGAAAAGTCGGGGGGGGGGGGGGGGAACTAGGAGCTCGGTTTTGGAAAGGTTTAATTTGAGGAAGTGGAGTGACATCCAATCCGATATGTCGTTGAGTTTACAGTCGTTTTTTTGAACGCAGAAAACTTGTGTTCAGCAGTAGATTTTATCACCGTTTCAAACTGCTTGTAAACGCAGCTAAACGCGTTAATAGGTGTTTGCATTTTTTTAACTCTTCCATTTCCAGATGCTGTCCAGAGCCTTTTGTCATTGTGAAAAATGCATGCAAAGCGATTTCTTGGTACTCAAATGGACCTAGCGCACCATACTTTGAGATTTTGCATGAAAAAAATGTTAGACACTGCTGCAATAATTTCTGCACAGAAATGAGCTGGAACACATCCAAACACAACAAAAAAAAGACAGCTAATCTCAACAAATACTGCTCTCTCTGCTTCTGCTCTATTTCTCTCAAACTGTCTGGAATAGTTAATTTTTTACTGTTTTCAGTGCATTCTGGGCATTTTGGAAGGTCTCCTGAGGTTATCTTTAAAAAACACTTCTAAACGCAAACGTGCATAAACATGGTATGCAAACACAGATAAACAGACTTTTTTAACCTATGTTTTCCAGCAGTCAGTTTCCATCGTTCAGAAGTGTCCCGTGTACATGGGGCCTTAGCGTACATTTATGAAACGTGCAGCGGCAGCACCATTTCTCGTCAATAGCGCCCCAAATGCAGCCGGCAGATGCACATTTTTTCCCTGCGGAAAATAGCTTGAAAATGTGTAAAAATAAATGGAAAGCGCGAAGAAGCGCACAAAAAGACTTCATAGAAGGCCGTGTATGTGTCTTTATAGAGCATTATGGCGTGATGGGGCACAGGGAGCGCAGAGATCAGAGCACACAGTGTGAATGAGCCCCTATGAACACACTGCAGGACATGGAGGGCGAACTCCAGGGACCAGGACAGTATACAGGGACAGTGCTGGGGGGTCCTGATGTCACTGCCATTCCCAGACCGACCAGCTGATGATCTAGGTCTACCTTCCATGTACAGGACGTCCAGTGATCGGACTCCTCCCCCTCCAGCCATCACACACAATGAGATGACAACTCCGGGAAAAGTTGGTGTGAAGTTCTCAGTCCCCGCCCAGGCCCCTCCTACCTTACTGAACACCTCCAGGTCATCGTCCTCATCGAAGCGCAGGGCCTCCGGGGACAGGGCGGATAGGAGGGCGCTGTGATCGGGGCTAATACAGCCCGGAGAGCCCGACACAGGCGCTGAGCCGGACTCCATCTATACCGACTGTCACAGCTGGAGACGAGGGGGCGGGGATGGAAGTGACGTCAGGAGGGGGCGGGGTGCACTCCTCTACTATACTGTATGGGTGTAGTGAGCAGGACGAGGACTCGGCCATAGACAGTGTATAATAGGGAGTCATCTGCTGTACTGAGGCCGTGTACTCCGCCACTGCGCTGCATGCCCCATATACTGTGTACTCCATCACTGCCCTGCATGCCCCATATACAGTGCACTGTGCATTGCGTACTCCGCCACCGCCCTGCATGCCCCATGTACTGTGTACTGTGCATCGTGTACTCCGCCACCACTCTGCATGCCCCATATACAGTGTACTGTGCATGGTATACTACTCCACCGCCCTGCATGCTCCATATACAGTGTACTGTGCATTGCGTATTCTGCTACTGCCCTGCATGCCCCATATACTGTATACTGTGCATCGCGTACTCTGCCACTGCCCTGCATACCCCATATACAGTGTACTGTGCATTGCGTACTCTGCCACCTCCCCGGAATGCCCCATATACTGTGTACTTTACATCGTGTACTCCACCACTGCCCTGCATGCCCCATATACAGTGTACTGTGCATCGCGTACTCTGCCACTGCCCTGCATACCCCATATACAGTGTACTGTGCATCGCGTACTCCGCCACCGCCCTCCATGCCCCATATACTGTGTACTGTGCATGGCGTACTCTGCCACTGCCCTGCATACCCCATATACAGTGTACTGTGCATGGTGTACTACTTCACCGCCCTGCATGCCCCATATACAGTGTACTGTGCATTGCGTACTCCGCCACCGCCCTGCATGCCCCATATACTGTGTACTGTGCATCGTGTACTCCGCCACCACTCTGCATGCCCCATATACAGTGTACTGTGCATGGTATACTACTCCACCGCCCTGCATGCTCCATATACAGTGTACTGTGCATTGCGTACTCTGCTACTGCCCTGCATGCCCCATATACTGTATACTGTGCATCGCGTACTCTGCCACTGCCCTGCATACCCCATATACAGTGTACTGTGCATTGCGTACTCTGCCACCACCCTGGAATGCCCCATATACTGTGTACTTTACATCGTGTACTCCACCACTGCCCTGCATGCCCCATATACAGTGTACTGTGCATCGCGTACTCTGCCACTGCCCTGCATACCCCATATACAGTGTACTGTGCATCGCGTACTCTGCCACTGCCCTGCATACCCCATATACAGTGTACTGTGCATGGTGTACTACTTCACCGCCCTGCATGCTCCATATACAGTGTACTGTGCATCGCATACTTTGCCACCGCCCTGCATGCCCCATATATTGTGTACTTTACATTGCGTACTCCGCCACCGCCCTGCATGCCCCATGTACAGTGTACTGTGCATCGCGTACTCCGCCACTGCCCTGCATGCCCCATATACAGTGTACTGTGCATTGCGTACTTTGCCACCGCCCTGTATGCCCCATATACTGTGTACTGTACATCATGTAGTCTGCCATTGCATCACATGCAGAGATTTTTAGTGAAAAGCAGCACACATTACACAAATTAACACTTGTTAGGCACACACTTAACCCTTGATTGACTGAGACGTTAACCCCTTCCAAGCCAGTGTCATTAGTACAGTGAAAGTGTATAGTATTGTCACTGATCACCAGGGCATTTTTTCTCAGAGGAAACCCCCCACCTTCAGAGTCATTGCTTGTCTCTGCCGCCTACCCACCTCCGAACACCATGCTTTGGTTCCACCCCCTACCTACCTCCCAGTACCACCCATTTTAGAGAAAACAGAACAAGTATCATATTTTGGTGCTAAGCAATTTGTATGGAATTAGTTAATGATAACAATAAAAACATTAAAATAGATCTCCTGCAGCCAGCCACAATAAATAGTTCCCTCTAGCAACAATAGCTCCCCCAAGCAACAATAGATCCATTCCAGCAACAATAGCATAGTTGCCATTATTTCAAAAAATGTCCAGGGACACTTAGTGCACAAGACCCCCACCTATCCACAGTCAGCCTGTGTTGGTCTCCCCTGCTGACCCAATGGGAAGAACTGACTGTACCCTCCTATCAATGGTCCTGATGGCTTTCTATGACTGGCTGATTTCAAGGAAAAGAAAATAGAAACAATAATAAAAAAATGCAGCGCAGCAAATAAACAACACAGTGATACTTCTATATCAGATGTGAACCTTGAACCTGCGTTTTAATAAACAGCGATAGTGAAAAAAACTAATATACACAGTGCTTGTGATACTTTTTTACAACTTAAATCGTGATGAACAGTCCCATGTATTCCACAATAACTCTGTGTAGACAGGTGTAATCACACCGCCATATTCAAGTGTACAGTGCTTCTGTATCACCCCTTTGTGCTCCTCCACCTCCAACACATTAATGCGCTCACATCAAAGTTTGACCCAGAATGACAGGTCAAACTGAACTTTTTCCTTTTAAGCCGAGCAGGTATATATGGTACAAAGTCTCCCACTCTTTGTCAACTCTTTACCAACACTTTGTATAGATCCAATCCACTCCACGATCACGTAAAAAACGCTGAATATAGTGTAGTATGTACAACCAAAATAGCCATTATTAAAAATATATATATCCACTCACATTTAAAGGTGTCCTCTTGGGACACCACAGTGTAAAAAACTCACTATACAGTGCTCCAGATTGTATAGATGCTGTAATTCCACTTGCAAAATGGCGGCACGTAGAGTTCCGGTTTGCGGCTTGATGACATTGGCACATGTTACGTGTTACGTCAGAACACGTGACTTGATCAGGAAACTCAGGAGTCATTGTAAGGAGGTACCTATTGCGCTGAAGTTCCTTTTCTGTATATTAGAAAATAGAACTAATTTCCATCAGCTGCCCCCATTAGAGTACACCATAAATCAGGAACTACAATCAGAGTACCCTCATTTATCAGTTGCCCCCATCTATGTGCCCCACACATTACAAGCCCCCATCAGAATACCCCCTTAGATCAGTTACCCCATTCAAGGTAACCCTTTACATCAGGTGTTTCCATCAGAATTCCACCTTGCATCAGGTGTCCCCATCACAGTGTCTCCTTACACTTCCAGCACAGTGACCAGCTCTCGCTCTCTAGCAATGATTGAGAATCAGTGCTGTGATTGGCTGGTCCCTTCTAACCCCCACATCCTTGGGGGTAAAGATGCTGTAAAAGGGCAGAAAGGGGTTTAGCATAAGTAATATATAGTAATTAAAGAAACAGTATGAATATCTATAAAATAATCAAATAAAATAGTAAAATAGTCACTTGTCTTCTCACCTTGCAAACATAGCAGCAGCAGGCTGGTGTATGACCCCCCCCCCTTCCCCCATAGCAGACCCCTGTCTGATCTCAGGGCTGATAAATTACACACTTTCTGGGCAAGCCTCTGCTTAGATGGTATGATGATTCACAAACCCCTGCCAGAATGTACAGCCAGGCAAGTGACACCACTACTTCCTGCTGCAACTTCCTTTGTGACCTGCCCTCTCATTTAACTATAAAAGTACATTATCACACCACTGAATTTCAGTGGGTTGGCATAATTGCCAGGCAACCAGCATAAAAAGTCATCCCTGTGTCCCTGTCATGTCAGGTTTATTGCCCCATGGCACTGGAGTTTTGAACTTTTTTCTCTATAACTTGTTGTATAAAAAATATATATATAAAGTGTAGATGAATGTGCTAAATCTGATTCCTTTTTTTTATTGCAGATGAAGGTGGTATTTACCGAAGACACAGCTCACATGGCAGAGCTTCCGAGCGTGACCTTCATCATTGAGACTCCACCATAGTGTGAAGTTCACTCTACAACTCCACCAGAGTGTGAAATTGACATTACGACTCCACCAGAGTGTGATGCTGAGGTTTCGACTCCACTAGAGTGTGTTGTTGATGTTGGGACTTCACCAGAGTGTGACATTGACATTGTGACTCCACCAGATTGTGACGTTCACATTGCAACTCCACCAAAGTGTGATGTTGACATTGCGACTCCACCAGAGTATAGCACTGCAACTCCACCAGAGTGTGGCGTTACAACTCTACCAGAGTGTGACACTGGCTATAGGACTCCACCAGAGTGTGACACTAGCGATAGGACTCCACCAGAGTGTGACGTTGACGTTGTGACTCCACTAGAGTGTGACACTGGTGATAGGACTCCACCAGAGTGTGACGTTGTGACTCCACTAGAATGTGACACTGGCGATATGACTCCACCAGAGTGTGACACTGGCGATAAAACTCCACCAGAGTGTGACGTTGACCTTGTGACTCCACTAGATTGTGACACTGGCGATATGACTCCACCAGAGTGTGACGTTGACATTGTGACTCCACTAGAGTGTGACACTGGTGATAGGACTCCACCAGAGTGTGACGTTGTGACTCCACTAGAATGTGACACTGGCGATATGACTCCACCAGAGTGTGACACTGGCGATAAAACTCCACCAGAGTGTGACGTTGACCTTGTGACTCCACTAGATTGTGACACTGGCGATATGACTCCACCAGAGTGTGACGTTGACATTGTGACTCCACTAGAGTGTGACGCCGAAGTTGAGACTCCATCAGAGTGTGATGTTACGACTCCACCAAAGTGTGACGTTGACATTGCCACTCCATCAGAGTGTGAGTGTGAGGAACATCTCCAGTGAAGATGGGGGCAAGGTTACAGGAAAGGATAGGCAGATACTGGTGGTAGGGGACTCAATAATTAGGACAGAAAGGGCAGTCTGTCAAAAAGATCCTGATCACCGAACAGTTTGTTGTTTACAGAGCACTCGGGTTGGAGACATTGCAGATCAGATGGACAGATTGTTGACTGGAGCTGGCGAGGATCCAGCTGTTATGGTACATATTGGTACCAATGACAAAGTTAGAGGAAGATGGAGAGTCTTACAAAGTGAATTCAGGAACTTAAGCACTATATTAAAGAAAATGACCTCCAAGGCAGTATTTTCAGAAATTCTGCCTTTACCTGGAGCCACACCAAAGAAGCAACAGGAGATTAGGGAGCTGAACAAGTGGCTAAAGAACTAGTGCAGGGAGGAGGGGTTTGGGTTACTAGAGAACTGGGTTGACTTCTCATTTGGTTTCTCGCTCTATAGCAGGGATGGACTGCACGTAAATGGGAAGGGCGCAGCTATGCTGGGAGAGAGGATGGCTAGAAAGTTGGAAGAAATTTTAAATCCACCAGAATGTGATGTTCAGATTGAGACTCTACCAGAATATGATGTTGACATTGCAACTCCACCAAAATGTGACGTTGACACTGCAACTCCACCAGAGTGTGACAATCACACTGAGACACCACCAGAGTGTAACATTCACATTGAGACTCCAGGAGAGTGTGTTTGTCAGGGCTCCCAGGTATGACCAGAGGTGTGTGACTGAAGCAGGGAAACGCAGACTTCAGATATGTGATTAACAATATAATTTATTAACACTAACAATACAAACATAAACGCAGTGCAATACTAAACATAATACAGTGCAAACAAACCCAACCAACCACCCACAGATAACAGTACATACAAGCAAGCGTCGTCAGGCAGGCCGAGTCAATATCAATTGGGCAGGTAGGTACAGGGGGAGCAAGCGGAGAATGGTCGGGGTCACAGGCCAGGTTCAGCAGGTAGCAAGCAGCGTAGTACAGAGGGTCAGGCAGAGGGATGGTCAGGGTCACAAGCCAGGGATCAGAACAGGTAGCAAAGGAACAGAAACAGGATGCAGGACAGATACAGGACCCAGGACAAACACAACACCAAGGCAGAGTCTGCAAGTCTGGCCATCCCTTAAATACACCAGTATCATCAGTTCCAGGTGTTAGCTGGCTGAAAGGTTGAGTCTCTGATTGCTGGGAGCACCCGCTGGCCAGCCCTGGTACTGCAGATCAAAAGGCAGGTGAGTCCCGCCATTGCTGGCCAGTCCATTCCTGACAGTACCCCCCCTCAAGGAGCGGCCTCAGGACGCTCCAAACAGTCCTAGCTGGGAAAAATGTTCCACCGCCCGGGTCTGGTAACTGGCGGGATATCAAAGACTGGCACACCGGGCAGGACTCCGGGCAGCGGTACACCGGGCAGAGGCACATCGGGCTGGACTCCGGGCAGAGGCACATCGGGCTGGACTCCGGGCAGAGGCACACCGGGCAGAGGCACATCGGGCTGGACTCCGGGCAGAGGCACATCGGGCAGGACTCCGGGCAGAGCCACACCGGGCAGAGGCACATCGGGCTGGACTCCGGGCAGAGGCACATCGGGCTGGACTCCGGGCAGAGGCACATCGGGCTGGACTCCGGGCAGAGGCACATCGGGCTGGACTCCGGGCAGAGGCACACCGGGCAGAGGCACATCGGGCTGGACTCCGGGCAGAGGCACATCGGGCAGGACTCCGGGCAGAGGCACATCGGGCAGGACCCCGGGCAGAGGCACATCGGGCAGGACCCGGGCAGAGGCACATCGGGCTACCGGGCGGAGCGGCAGGCAGCGGGCCACCGGGCGGAGCGGCAGGCACCGGGCCCCCGGGCGGAGCGGCAGGCACCGGGCCCCCGGGCGGAGCGGCAGGCACCGGGCCCCCGGGCGGAGCGGCAGGCACCGGGCCCCCGGGCGGGGCTACAGGCCTCGGGCCCCCGGGCGGGGCGACAGGCCTCGGGCCCCCGGGCGGGGCGACAGGCACCGGGCCCCCGGGCGGGGCTACAGGCCTCGGGCCCCCGGGCGGGGCGACAGGCCTCGGGCCCCCGGGCGGGGCGACAGGACTCGGGCCCCCGGGCGGGGCGACAGGACTCGGGCCCCCGGGCGGGGCGACAGGACTCGGGCCCCCGGGCGGGGCGACAGGACTCGGGCCCCCGAGCGGGGCGACAGGACTCGGGCCCCCGGGCGGGGCGACAGGCCTCGGGCCCCCGGGCGGGGCGGCGGGTGCCGGACCCCCAGATGGAGCGACAGGCCTCGGGCCCCCAGGCGGGGCGACAGGCATCGGGCCCCCAGGCGGGGTGACAGGCATCGGGCCCCCAGGCGGGGCGACAGGCATCGGGCCCCCAGGCGGAACTACAGGTCTCGGGCCCTCAGGCGGGGCGACAGGCATCGGGCCCCCAGGCGGGGCGACAGGCATCGGGCCCCCAGGCGGGGCGACAGGCATCGGGCCCCCAGGCGGGGCGGCGGGCGCCAGACCCCCAGGCGGAACTACAGGCCTCGGGCCCTCAGGCGGAGCGGCGGGCGCCGGACCCCCGGGTGGAGCGACAGGTCTCATGCCCTCAGGCGGAGCGGCGGGCGCCGGACCCCCAGGTGGAGCGACAGGCATCGGGCCCCCAGGCGGGGCGACAGGCATCGGGCCCCCAGGCGGGGCGGCGGGCGCCGGACCCCCAGGCGGAACTACAGGTCTCGGGCCCTCAGGCGGAGCGGCGGGCGCCGGACCCCCGGGTGGAGCGACAGGTCTCGGGCCCTCAGGCAGAGCGGCGGGCGCCGGACCCCCAGGCGGAGCGACAGGTCTCGGGCCCCCAGGCGGAGCGACAGGTCTCGGGCCCCCAGGCGGAGCGGCGGGCGCCGGACCCCCAGGCGGAGCGACAGGTCTCGGGCCCTCAGGCGGAGCGGCGGGCGCCGGACCCCCAGGTGGAGCGACAGGTCTCGGGCCCTCAGGCGGAGCGGCGGGCGCCGGACCCCCAGGTGGAGCGACAGGTCTCGGGCCCTCAGGCGGAGCGGCGGGCGCCGGACCCCCAGGTGGAGCGACAGGTCTCGGGCCCTCAGGCGGAGCGGCGGGCGCCGGACCCACAGGTGGAGCGACAGGTCTCGGGCCCTCAGGCGGAGCGGCGGGCGCCGGACCCCCAGGCGGTGCGACAGGTCTCGGGCCCTCAGGTGGAGCGACAGGTCTCGGGCCCCCAGGCGGGGCGGCGGGTGCCGGACCCCCAGGTGGAGCGGCGGGCGCTGGACCCCCAGGCGGTGCGACAGGTCTCGGGCCCCCAGGCGGAGCAGCGGGCACCGAGTCACCAGGCACGACAGTGGGCTCCGAGTCAACTGGCATGACCGCTGGCACTAGGTCAGACATTGGATCGTCTGGCTGGACAGCGGGCATCGGGTCACCAGGCATCAGGTCATTTGGCTCGACAGCGGGCACCGTGTCATCTGGCAAGGCAGTGGGCTCCGAGTCAACTGGTATGACCGCGGGCACTGGGTCAGACATTGGATCGTCTGACCGGACAGCGGGCATCGGGTCACCAGGCATCAGGTCATTTGGCTCGACCGCGGGCACCGCGTCATCTGGCAAGGCAGTGGGCTCCGAGTCAACTGCTATGACCGCGGGCACTGGGTCAGACATTGGATCGTCTGACTGGACAGCGGGCATCGGGTCACCAGGCATCAAGTCATTTGGCTTGACAGCGAGCACCGCGTCATCTGGCAAGGCAGTGGGTTCCGAGTCAACTGGCATGACCGCGGGCACTGGGGCAGACATTGAATCGTCTGGCTGGACAGCGGGCATCGGGTCACCAGGCATCAGGTCATTTGGCTCGACAGCGGGCACCGCGTCATCTGGCAAGGCAGTGGGCTCCGAGTCAACAGGCACGACAGTGGGCACCGGGTCATCAGGTACCGGATTGTCTGGCTCGACAGCAGGCATCGGGTCACCAGGTATGACAGCAGGCACTGGGTCACCAGGCATCAGGTCATTTGGCTCGCCAGCGGGCACCGCGTCATCTGGCAAGGCAGTGGGCACCGAGTCACCAGGTACGACAGCGGGCTCTGAGTCAATTGGCACGACAGCGGGCACCGGATCAGGTACCGGATCATCTGGATCAACAGCGGGCATCGAGTCAACTGGCCTAATAGGATCGTCAGGCTGGATCAGTTCATCATGCTGGGTAGAGGCATCAGGCTGAATGCCGGCGTCCGGCTGAGTAGAGGCTTCAGGCCGAGTAGAGGCTTCAGGCCGAGTAGAGGCATCAGGCCGAGTAGAGGCTTCAGGCCGAGTAGAGGCATCAGGCCGAGTAGAGGCATCAGGCCGAGTAGAGGCATCAGGCCGAGTAGAGGCATCAGGCCGCGTACAGGCTTCAGGCTGAACCACGGAAGGCAGGCTCACCGGTTTGGATACTGGCAGGATGGTATTGGTTGGAAAGAATTTTCGCTTTTTTCTGGTTTTAACTACTGGAGCACTGCAAGTAAACGCAGGTCTGCAAACGAATGGAGCAGCTGGAGACAGAGAAGAACTGGAGGATGGAACAGGAGAGGGAGCAGTTGCTACAGAGGGCTTTTTTACAGGGTTAAAGGCAGGATAGGTGCAGCGAGTGGGAACAGGGTACTGACATGCGGTAGATAGCCAAGTATACTGGGCTGTAACTGGAGGAGCTGTTGGGAATACAGGAGTAGAGTTAGAAGCAGGACTGGGTTTTTGTAAGCTGACTGAGGCTGGGTGCAACAAGTCTGACCATGTCTGCAGTATGGGTTGAACAAAGCTGAGCTTACACAAAGCCTGTCTGGTCAATGACTGCACTGCGTTTATACAATCTCTTAGTGTCTGTGGTGAACATGTGGAATAACGCTCCAGAAAGTAACCCACATCATCCTCTAATAACCACACCAGGGACTCTACCTTGTCTGCACTAAATGGTGGCAAAAATTCATCCCTGCATTCGGGGGTACCAGATGAAACCAACTCTGCACAAACCTCAATCAAAGGCTGCACCTCAGAGAACTCTGTGCCCTGATCTACTAGAACATGAGCGAGCCGTATACATTCTAGCAGTTCATCCCGGGTATACTCCTTCAGAGTTTGATAAGCATACTCCCTGTCATCAAACACTAGCAGATATAAATACGCAACCTCATCCAGATCCATCCTTCCCATCAACAAACCAAGATGGCTTCCCTGTGCAGCCACTTCTGGTCAGGATTGGCCTTGGTGTAATGTCAGGGCTCCCAGGTATGACCAGAGGTGTGTGACTGAAGCAGGGAAACGCAGACTTCAGATATGTGATTAACAATATAATTTATTAACACTAACAATACAAACATAAACGCAGTGCAATACTAAACATAATACAGTGCAAACAAACCCAACCAACCACCCACAGATAACAGTACATACAAGCAAGCGTCGTCAGGCAGGCCGAGTCAATATCAATTGGGCAGGTAGGTACAGGGGGAGCAAGCGGAGAATGGTCGGGGTCACAGGCCAGGTTCAGCAGGTAGCAAGCAGCGTAGTACAGAGGGTCAGGCAGAGGGATGGTCAGGGTCACAAGCCAGGGATCAGAACAGGTAGCAAAGGAACAGAAACAGGATGCAGGACAGATACAGGGCCCAGGACAAACACAACACCAAGGCAGAGTCTGCAAGTCTGGCCATCCCTTAAATACACCAGTATCATCAGTTCCAGGTGTTAGCTGGCTGAAAGGTTGAGTCTCTGATTGCTGGGGGCACCCGCTGGCCAGCCCTGGTACTGCAGATCAAAAGGCAGGTGAGTCCCACCATTGCTGGCCAGTCCATTCCTGACAGTGTTGTTTACACTGAGACTCTACTAGAGTGTGACAATCACACAGAAATTTTAGCAGAGTGTGACGATCACACGGAGACTCCAGCAGAGTGTGCCAATCACATGAAGACTCCAGCAGAGTGTGCCAATCACATGAAGACTCCAGGCATAGAGCAGCTTAGAAGAGATTTGGGAGAAAACGCCAAACGCATAAACGAAGTTGAACATCGCCTCTCAGACTTAGAGGATGAGCTTCAAGCTATGCAGGCACGGTCTACACACGCCAAACGTGAGCAACTGACCATCCTAGAAAAGTTGGATGACCTAGAAAACCGCTCGCGTAGGAATAATCTACGGATTGTGGGCCTCCCAGAATCCTACGGTTCAGGTCAATTGTCTGAAATCTGCTCTAAACGTATACCTGCAGCACTGGGAATCACGATGCACGGCCAGGTAGAAAGGGCACACCGAATAGGCGCTCCCTCAAATGATCAATGCACGCCACGGTCTAGCATTGTTAAGTACCTTAACTACGCTGACCGAGTAGCCATTCTTAGCTCGTTTCGCAACTCACGTTCCCTGCAACTGGATGGTCACAAGCTTTTACTGTTTGCTGATTACTCGCCAGAAGTCTCCCGCAAATGCAAGTCGTTCCAACAGATTTATGCTACATTATTTCAGAAAGGGGTTAAATTCACCCTTGCCTACCCCACTACACTTCGCTTCACTACGCCTGCAGGAGAACCCAAATCATTCACACATCCAGAGGAAGCCCTTCTATTCTTACAAAATAATTTACCAGATCTTGTGGGCCCTTTACAACCACCACGAGATCTCGGCCCATGAGATCAACGCAGTCCAAGAAAGGACCCGCCCAAACGCCAACGAATTAATAACGTGTCGGCAAAGCAAAGACCACCCTGAAGGCCGCAACACACCCTACTGGCAAAATTATAAACTGGTATCCACCGCCTCATGTTCAAGCTTTTAGTTCAGTTACAATATCATTGTTTAATCACGCTGCTCAATCCTGCTCTCTATGGATCCATGGGCTCTCTTTCGTTCTTACTTACAATGGTTTATTTGTATTATGCATGCAATGTTTTATGATACCTTTGGCTGCTGCGCTGCCGCAGATGATAGGGTGAGTTGATCCCTCTTTTCACTAATCTCACTAATGGCCTATGCTGCCATAGGGGGACCTTCCTACTATCTGATAAGACGACTCCTCAGTACAGGATTCACACCTAATCATTTCCGGTAAAGCAGGCTAAAGAAAGGAGATCACATGCGGAATAATGTGAAATCTGACTTAACTATGCAGTTTACAGAATACACTTTATTGCTCTGTTCAGTTTTTCGATTGATCCATGTTGGGTTGGTCTGATTTTTGTGTGTTTTCCCCCCCTCTTCTATTCTCTTCTTTCTCTTTGCTATATCTGTTTCTTACCCGGGAACTCCACAACGCCCCTTCTTCTCACACAGAGCCGAGGGAGCATTCCTCCAGGAAACCCACCTAACTCGAACGGATTTTATGCGTATGAAAAAATTATGGGTAGGACAAGTGCTGGGGTCGCCATCTCCCTCTGGTAAAGCAGGTGTACTCATCCTTCTCCATAAAAGCCTCACACCTGACATTGTCACATTAGATACAGATAAGGAGGGCCGATATGTTGCTGCCTATGTCACGCTAGATTCCTCTCCTTTAGTATTGGCCAATATATACGCACCAAACTCTTCGCCCAAGCCCTTCTTCCAAGATCTGTCCTCGAAATTGTCAAACTTTGTGCATCTCCCTGTATTGTTGGGAGGAGACCTTAACCAATGTATGAACATGTGGGAGGACAAACAAAAACCTTTCACAACTAATTGTCCAGCTAACCCCGCTTCCCCATCCACACACGCTATTAAGCAACTTCACAGAGTCGTTACAGCTCACGGATGTGTGGAGACTAACACACCCAGAGAGAAGGGACTTCACCTTCTTCTCAGTCGTACATCATACCCTATCTAGAATTGATTATTTCTTTGTTAACCAAATGCTCCTACAAAACATCAAGGATTTTGAAATGATATAGTGATCTCTGATTACTCCCCGATTTCCATCTCCATACAACACGTGAAAAATGAAAACCACACACGCACCTGGCGTTTCCCCTCCTTTTTGGCACACAATCAGGATCTGCTCCAAGTGTTGAAGGATACTTGGAGCGAGTTCTGTGAGACGAATGCGGAACATCAAACAAACCCTAATCTCTTTTGGGAGACGGGCAAAGCGGTTTTACGTGGCAGTATCATAGAATTCACTTCAACCTACAAGAAAAACCTCCGAAACTACTCAGCAGCTAGCCTCCGGTTAAGACAAGCACAGCAAAATTTAGTGCAGCTCAATTCCCACGAAAATAGGACTGCAAGAGCAGAGGCCAAGCATAAATTTGACACATGTCAGCGGCCCAAGAGGCGTACCCCAATCTCATACCGATCTTCAATTTCATAAATTTGGCAACAAGCCGGGCAAGTTATTAGCACGATTGTGTAAAAAGCCATTTACACCTACTCTTTTTACATCTTTGAGAGACACGCAGGGAATACTGAAATTTGATCCCCGAGATATTATATCTGTTTTAGAGAACTTTTACTGTACTCTCTATGGTCCGGACCCTATAGACATCACTAAAGCTACCTCCTTAGATCTTGTCTCACTGCCGCGGCTAGACCCCACCTCACTTCATGCCTTGAAGGCCCCTATTACTCTAGCGGATGTATCTTTAGCTATTAAGTCACTTGCAAATGGTAAAGCCCCGGGTCCCGATGGCTATACAGCCAAATTTTACAAGTTAATGGCTGAAACCCTTTCTCCTACATTACAATGGGTGTTTCAGAACACTCAGACAGGAGGAGACTACCTCCCCTCCGGTTACCAAGCCCATATTAAATTGATTGCCAAAAAAGATAAAGACCCGTTAGAACCTAGCTCGTATCGTCCTATATCCCTGTTGAATCTTGATGCAAAATTCTTGTCAAAAATTATCACCTCTCGCCTAGCAACAATTTTACCCTCTCTTATTCATCCTTCACAAGTGCAGGGTCGCTCGGCAGCCTCAAATATTCGGAAGGTGATAGCCGCTTTGCATCAAGCCTCGAATGACATGCTACTAGATGCGGCAATAATCTCATTGGACACCGTAAAGGCTTTCGACAATGTTAGTTTTGAATGGCTTTTCTTAGCGCTAAGAAAGTTCGGATTTGAAGGCCCATTTATGCATCTAATCCAAACCATGTACTCATCTCCAACAGCCCGAGTTTTAACAGCGGATCACGTATCTAACCCCATTCTGCTCCACAAAGGCACTAGACAGGGGTACCCTCTATCCCCGTTACTTTTCAATTTGGCCTTAAAACCGTTTTTTATTATTTCATTCAGATCTCCATAGCATTAATATCGAGCAAGAGGAGCTGAGACTCGCCTTGTTTGCAGATGATATTTTAATTTTCACCTCGCACCCTTCGCTTGACTTACCCTATATCCAACAAATTTTCTCCTCTTTTCGCCTTTCGACTCCGCATTAATTTTTCTAAAAGTGAGGTGCTTCCCCTATTCCACTCCCGCCTCCTGGCATGGACCCAAAACTCAACATTCAAAATCACTCCAAAATATATCACCTATTTAGGTATAAAGATAGGGAAACTAGCTTCATCCTTATACACACTAAATTATACACCCACGATTGCCAAAATTATTGGGGAACTGGATATGTGGAAGGACCTACTGCTTTCACTCCTGGGCAGATCGCACCTTTTTAAGATTGTCAGCTTTCCGAAACTTCTTTACCCACTCCAAACCATTCCTCTCTTGCTTAAACACAGCAACGTAATGAGGCTAAATCGGGCAATATCAACTTTTTTATGGAAAGGCAAACGTCCCCGCATAGCACTTGATAAACTATTCCTACCAAGATGCGAGGGAGACTCTGGTCTCTCGAATATTCGCATCTATAATCTTTCCTGTTTACTTCGGATAGGACTAGACTGGCTCACACAATCTTCCAATTACTTATCAATTGGAATCTGCACTAGTATACACTTTATATCCATCATCACTGCTTTTCGATTACCCATCCACCCGCTACCATTACTTTTCGGATTTCTGGAACAGCCAATCATTGGCCACTTTTCTTGACAAACGTCTTCTTTCAGAGATAACAAATCTTGGATATCTACATGCATTCTAATTGCAAGACGTGCCATTTTTCGCAAATGGGTCTCCGACTGCCCTCCAACTATGACAGACATCAAACAGGAGCTCAACTCTCTCCTCCGTTTGGACAGGCTTCATCTAATTACATCACCGACTACCTCAAAGGAATCCCACTATTTTAGAAAATGGAAGTCCTATATCACAGGCTCCCTATCCATACAAGAGCAGGCTTTCTTTACTCAGACACGGACTCGTTGCTATAGTACCATCCTCTAATTGGTCATGTGATTGGCTTATTTGTTTAATTGCTATTGATTTTCTCCTCGTCTCTCACTCATCTTCTCTTTGTCCTCTTTTCCCCTATATCTTGACCCCCTAATTGTTTTATTGACTTATGGTTGTCTACACACTCGACTTTGCTCACACACCATAGACCCCAATTGGCCAGGTGGAGGATGACACTTCCTCCATGTCACATTTCTCATGGTGGAACCCGTACTATACTATACTATACTATACTATAATATATACTATAATATAATATATACTAAATAACTGATTAATCAATAATTATTTAACTAATTAATAATTACTACTCTCCAATTTCTCATTGCCACTCTCTAAACCCGACTTACTGATCTGTATCTTCTTGCTCTTTTCTTCCTTGGTCTCGTGGTCTCCTACCTATCTTTCTATCTTATCTCCACACCTTCCAGTAAAATCTTATCTAATTCTACTTCTGTGTGTTTCCTGACTCCAGTTGACATTTTCTCATCATATCATAATAATCTCACTGCCGCTGATTACTTCATATTTTTGCCGACTCCCCCCCCCTCTTCTATTCATTCCCCTTTGTTTTATTAACCTCTTTTTACCACTAACACTACCATGTACTCCCACCATTCGATTCGAGATATTCTTCTTTGTGCTGTATTTTGGACACAATACTGGTGGGACACTGCTGACATCTATGTACATCCCCATTGTTCAACACCATCCACTGGCAAATTACATCCTCGCCAGATTACGTCCGGTATGCACACTATACAAACTTCTCGCCTTCCACCTTCTCATATCTATTTTCCTTATTACTCGCCAATACAACAGGTATACCTTAGCATTGCATCTATGTCTTTTCCTACTTCCTAACTTTGCACTAAAGTCATGTTGTGTTTGTTTGCTACAATATTAGATCCTAAACCAGATTTGTTGTAACATGGGTGTCATAACTGCATCATCATTTATTTGTGGTTGTACTATGTTAAAACCTAATAAATCTTCTTTAAAAAAAAAAATCCTCCCTGCATTTGCATGTTTGGGTGATTGAGTCTATACCCGATTGTCTACCCCAAGCTAAGCATTTTCAAAAACTCTGTCAACAGGAAAAATATTGGATATTTACCCTGGACACCCTGGCTCCCAAAGGTTTAAACGAAGAGATCGAAATCCATACGATCATTTAGCCTTATATGGTGGTCATGGTTTCGATCGCCATTCTTTCTGTACCTGTCCCCCTCTCCCCCCTCTAATTTTGCATACGTTTCACACCTGCACGTTTATATTATATATAATTTTTAGATATGAATCTGTACATCTTAAATTAGTACATGTTTTTTAAGTGGTTCCATTATTGACTATCACTTCACATATTTCAGGTCGATACTTCCAAAATTTACCCACCCTTTTTCTTCATCGGGGTGGGTTTGAGATACCATATAATTCTCCCACTTTTCTTCTTCATCACGGTGGGTAAGTAATAATACATCTTAGGGTCTCATCTATATAGTTTTGTATTGGTGCTTATACACATATACTTATGTATACGTGTAATTAATTAATTACTTTTCTTTATTTTATTTCACTTGAATATATGTATGTATGTAATTCTTACAGTATGTGGTTCCCATCTTTATGTATTTTCCATGTATTTTTAATTTATTAATTATCTGTATTGATTTCATTGTTCTTATATTATGTGTATGTGGGCTTGTGAGTAATTTTTCTGATTCCATCATACTCTATTTCTCCTTATGTGCCCTATTACACTTCTTGCATATTGTAGGTATTCAGTGCTTTTTAGAAGCAAGTATATTATTGCTATTTATTTGACCATGTTCTTTTATTGCATTTATTAGCTCAGTCACGTCCCTTGTTGTTGTTCCCGCCCCTCACATACCCTATAAAGATGGCCACCTCTGTTGGCCAATCAGGTCTTAGGACCTCAGCTAGTCCTATACCTGTAGGTTAAAGATGAATATACAATGTAAAGTGGTGTAGCGCTACATGAAATACCATAAGCTGTGACTAAACATGCTGCAAACCACACGGGTCCTAAATTGGGTCAAATGAGTGACCTAAAGCAGTTGATATAGTGACCCCAATCCCTATAGGGATACAACCAACGTGACCCCTGGTACCCAATAACTGGGACACAAACCTATATAGATCATGTGAATCCCTGTAGAGGGATAAAGACACTCTGTGCTCAAAAAATTACACAACACTCTAATAAACTATATAACAAAATTACAATAGTGCAAAACAGTCCAATTTCTGTGAAACAAACGGACACTCCTTCTGGTCATGCAATATATACAGTGTGGATGCAAAACACACCGATAAATGATCCCACAATGGCTGCAGTGGCCTCTCACCTCCACCTGGCGACCCCAAGGGCCACAGAGCCTTTTGGATCACCTCTGGATCCTCCCTGTATATGCACTCCTTTAAGCTTGGTGTCCTGGGCACTAAGACCCCACTGGTATACTGTATCACCAGTGTTGTTACCTCCTCTGGACAGGTAAGTAGATAGGCAGGTAGGCACCCTCACAATCATTATCTCTCAATAGCCCATGGAACAAGAGAAAGACACATTCTCTATAGTGTAAAACCGTTTCTTAATCCTAAAATAGGTAAGTTAAAAATGCACTCACATTTTGTAGAAGATATACAAGCCTTTCCCCATGTACTGGGTGTATTGCATGAAAAAGGTGTACCAAAATGGCGCTACGCCGGAAGTACGTCACCACGCTTTGCTGTGCTTCCCACCTATGTCTCAGACATTGTATTATACAACCAACTGCTGACCATTGAACATAGGGTCTAAAATTCCTATCGCAGACTGAGACAAGGGATATGACAAAGGAGGAAGAGAGGTCACCAATGCTGTCTCTACACGTTTCACAGCCAATGGAAGCGGTTCCTTCAGGAGTACTTAGTATTAGAATTTACAATTCAATACAAAAAAATACGTCTCTAGACAATAATAATCACCCTGATATAATAATACTATGTGGGAGGTTTACTAAAACTGGAACACTCAGAATCTGATGCAGCTGTAAATGGTAACCAATCAGCTTCTAACCTCAGCTTGTTCAATTGAGCTTTGACAATAAAATCTGGAAGTTGTTTGGTTTCTATGCAGAGGTGTACCAGGGGTGCACTCTCCAGTTTTAGTAAATAATCCACAATCTCTTTTTTCATCAAATATTTATTGTGTTCTTTTTCTTACCCCAATGCGTATGGAACCCCAGATTCAGTTGCTGGTCCAAAGACCCAAGATGGGTGCAGCCCCCTTGGAACAAGCCTCACCTCCTCGAACAGAGTGTTCTACAAAAGCACAGCAACACAATAATGTGAATGGGCCCTGAAATGAGTGTATAGCCCAAACTATTTTTTTAGTTTTGGACAGAGTGGTCATGGGTTAGGACCCCTGTTAGGTTTTCATTGCTGTCAGTGTCCCTACAGAGAAGATTCATCCCTTTATACACTGCTCAAAAAAATTAAAGGAACAACAGGTGCACTTAGATGGGCAACAATGAGACAGCCCCCAAAATAGGAATGATTTTACAGGTGGAGGCCACTGACTTTTTTTTTCCCTACTCATCTTTTCCGACTGTTTTTCACTAGTTTTGCATTTGACTAGGGTCAGTGTCATTTCTGGTAGCATGAGGCGATACCTGGACCCTACTGAGGTTGCACAGGCAGTGCAACTCCTCCAGGATGGCACATTGATACGTGCCATTGCCAGAAGGTTTGCTGTGTCTCCCAGCACAGTCTCACGAGCATGAAGGAGAGACAGGCAGTTACTCTAGGAGTGCTGGATAGGGCTGTAGAAGGCCTTTAACCCATCAGCAGGACTGGTATCTGCTCCTTTGTGCAAGGAGGAACAAGATGAGCACTGCCAAAGCCCTATAAAATGATATCCAGTAGGCCATTGCTGTGAATGTCTCTGACCAAACAATCAGAAACAGACTTCATGAGGGTAGCCTGAGGGCCTGACGTCCTCTAATGGACCCTGTGCTCACTGCCCAGCTCCAAAGAGCTTGATTGGCATTTGCCATTGAGCACCAGAATTGGCAAGTCCGCCACTGGCACCCTGTGCTTTTTCACAGATGAGAACATGTTCACCCTGAGCACATGTGACAGATGTGAAAGTGTAAAACACTGGTGACAGTATGTTAAAAAAATCATTGTACATTTTTTTTTCTTATTTCTTCATTTTCCAAAAATTATGACAAAAAAATTACAAATTCAAAAAACTCTCCATGCTTTTATTAAAAAACCTTGGACTGTCTACTTTGCAAAAATGGGTCATTTTGGCCATATCTGTACTGTCCTGACATTTTTGGGCCTCAAGAAATTAGATTGGCCGATCAATTTTCAGAAATATCCCATAGTTTGTGAACTCTTTAACTTTCCTACAGACTAAATAATAAATACTGATTTGGGTGATTTTCACCAAAGAAATATAGCAGAATACATCTTGACCTAATATTATAAAGAACAATTATTAATTTACAAAATTTTAAAACAGAAACAAAGAAAAAAGTTTTTTTCTTCAAAATGTTCGGTCTTTTTTTATTAAGTTAGCGAAAGATAAAAACCCCAGTGGTGATTAAATACCATCAAAAGAAAGCTCTGGTTGTGTGAACAAAATGATAAAAAATTAGTTTGGGTACAGCATTGCATGACCGCTCAATTGTCACTCAAAGTGTGAGAGAGCTGAAAGCTAAAAATTGGCCTGGGCAGGAAGGAGGTAAAAGAGCCTGGTATTGAAGTGGTTAAACAGGATCCTGTCCTAACTCAGATTTTACCCCGACATAAGCCAACATAACACAAATATGCAGCCTCACAGAACTGGTCTTTTTTTTTCCATGGGGCCACATATTTGCATACCTGTCTTTCTGCTGGGAGCGCGCCGCACGGCGCACTGGGAACTGTGGTGTCACTGAGAGACCCGGGACTTCCGATTTCAGGTCACATGATCGCTGTGATATCCTCTTATTGGCTATCACAGTGATTCATTTGTGTCCACCTGGGACACTACAAGATCAAAGACTCTTTATATATTACTTTTTGTGAATGAACTGCATGGATCCCTTATTCAAGATGGCTGTACATACACTTCCGGTTCTTGACGTCATCGGCGCACCCTACGCGTTACGTCACGACATGTGACTTCATCAGGACCGCAATATAATAATTGGTAGGGTACGCCGATGACATCAAGCTGTAGAACCGGAAGTGTACTTACCACCAGGCGGACACAAATGAATGTGAGTGGAATATTTTAAAGTGTTTTAATAAAGCATATACATTTTTTATATACTTCACTATTTGGAGCATTTATCTTTGGTGTGTTTTGGAGTTTGGAGGTGCAGGAGGAGTTGGAGATTTATATACCAGCATACCCGCCCGGGTTAAAGGGAAAGATGCGGTTTGACCTGACGGATCGGGTCAATTCATAAGGTGAGCGCATAAGTGTGTCAGAGGTGAATAAAGTACGGGGGGGGGGGTTACACGGAATCACTGGATGAATATACGCTGTGAAGTGATTGCACATAAGCACTTGGAGCACTGAAGTCTTAAAGGAATGGTTCACCAAGGATTGTGATATCATAATATTGGGACACTAGTTGTTGATATTAGATGCACAGTGGATATGTTGCAATAACGCATGGTTAATACGGGAAGCAATATGGGAATGGGGCGTTATTGAGAGTATGATATTTTACGACGTTATGTATATGGCGTACAGTTCATGCACAGATATGGTTATCTAATCATATCATACTGTCACACAGCAAGATTTAGGTTTATATATTCACTATTTTGTTTATATATTTAGCCATATTTGCGATTATATTATTGTGCTGCATTCTTTTGTATAATATGTACTGTTTTACTAACACGTCAACGTTGCAAAATTGTGCTTAGGCATTTAGATTTGTTTTACCCTTAGGCGTGAAGGGGTTAAAGTTATTTTCAGGAGAGTGTGCCAAATTTAGGAGACAAGATTGCCCCAAATGTTATTGACCCTCCCCCTAGGGTAGAATTTTTCAGTCAAATGAAAGGCCTCTTACTATGCAACAAATGCAGTGCTTTGAACAGCACCATGTTCCCGAGAATTAAACAATTTCAATCAAGGGCTACAGGAAGAAGTTATGATGTCAAATCGTTCATCTCCTGTAATACCAAATATGTAGTCTACACACTTGAATGTTCTTGTGGGATACAATATGTAAGAAGAATCACCAGGAGACTGCTTGAGGGAGCACATATACACATTGCTGTTTGGTAGGGCAATTTTAACTCGGTATGTTAAATTTACAGTAGGTATGTCTTGTCAAACCCACCCATTAAATTCAATAGAACTGCATTGCAACCACGGGCTGAATGCGGCTATAGCAGTTGCAGCACGGTAGTTCAATAAGTATAAGTGATTCAGTGCCGTGCAGTGCCAAATCTTCCTGGTGGTAAATACTCATGTGCCATGGAATGTCACATAAAATCATATAATAAAGTGAATTAGGTGGACATTCGTATATCCTATGAGTTTATGTCCATAGAACATGCATAGAACGTATGCGTTTATCTCATCACAATATATCTTGAACAATAACTAAACTGAAACTTATAAGAAGGTATGTTCAATGGGTATGCATGTATCATATGCATATATGTCAAAACATAGAATCATGTGTAAAATATATGCATTTCAGCAGATATCTGAAAAAATCCTCACCCATAACTGCAAAACATAAAAATACCCCATAAAACTAGATCTTATAATAAATTATGTTCAGTGGACATGTGTGTATCATATGCATATATATCAAAACATAAAATCATGCATAAAATATAACTCATCATATATATATCACCATCAAGCAGCCCACAGCCTCTCTCGGATCCCACCTGGTTCCCATGGCTCACATGTCCCTTCTTTCATCCCTTCTTCTGGGGGAAGGTGCTGCCCCCCTGAAAAATTCTGCCCTAGGCAAATGCCTTGTTTGCCTTGTGGTAAATACTATCTCATGTCTGATTTACAACTGTATGTTTAGTATTGAGATTGTTTGTGTTCACCAAGACTGGGTTCACACTTCTGTGGGTGATTGCCACTGCGGGACTGCACCTGTTCTCACAACTGCAAACACCCACACAGAAAAATGCACTGCCGCTCAGGAATCCTATTGGCATCCCCACGCATTTGAAATTGGAACTCGTCTTCCTCCACTGGGCACTGCACTGCATTTGCGTTTTCTGTGCAGGCAGCGTTTTCAAAAATGGTGCTGAGACATTTTCCATGCATTTTCAGGAGGCACAGCAGCCCATTTAAATGAATGGGCTCCAATGCCCACACAAAACAAGTGTGAACCTAGCCTAAAATCTGATTAGCTGGGACTCTTTTTTTTTAATAATGAGAATTCTTTATTATAGGAGTCACTTACTGATCCTCCTGAGAAAATCCTGTTACAGTACTTTGCTATATGAGTAGTGCATAGAAGAGCAAGTGCATTAGTAACAAGTGGAAGCAGGCTTTTAAGACCTGGGATAATTAGACCATTGCAAGGGAAACATTGAGCCTGCAAGCATGTGGGTAGCCTCTGCTGCCAGCTGTTTCATGTGCCTGGATCAGAATGAAGAGAGACATTGTCTGTATCTCCTACTACTAAGTTAGAAGTGGGTTTTAATGAAGTGATTGTTTATATTATGTTTAGAAGGCTTGTAGAACACAACGTAGCAAATACTATTATAATGGTACAATTAAAGTGCACCTGTATCCAAGTAGTAAACACAGGTTGATAAAAAGGGGAGAGGAAGCAGGTACTGCAATTTATTATTAATAGAAAAAAAAGTTTTAGTGAATTTTGAAGAAAATCTATGTAATGCATCATCTAACTCCATGCACCTCCAAACTGTTGTTTCCATGTAAATGGAGCAAAAATAGGTTAATGGAAGTGCTAGGTGTGAAAGGTTCAACTGTCATTCATTTCTCCTGAACATCACTCTGACACCATATTGCTCATAACTTAAAGCAATAATAAAGGTTCACTTTTTTTGTGGAAAATAACAAACATGGTATACTTGCTAGCTCCATGTTGTGGTTTTGCAGAGTGCAGCCTGGATCCTCCTCTTCTTGGGTCCCCTGCTGGCACTCCTGGCTCCTCCTTTCTGTCGGGTGCCCCCATAGCATGCAGCTTGCTGTGGGGGCACCTGAGCAGGCTTGTTCCCAAGCAGCTTCTACGTGTGTCCCGCCCCCTCTCTTTCTTCATTGGCTGACTTGCTGTGCTTGTCAGCAGTTGGAGCCAATGGCTCCCACTTGCTGTCTCAGCCAATGAGGAGGCAGGACAGCCAAGGCTGTTGTGTACATCGATGGATCCCGATGGGGATCAGGCAAGCCATAGGGCACAATGGGCGTTTGCCCGGTGGGCCGGGGTCATCGGGCTACATGTCTTAACAAGAGCTGGTTGTGACATGCAGGGCCGGCCACGGGTGGATGTGCCATCCCAGCATGCGCTGCCAACACTTGCCACATATGATTGGTGGTTGGAAAGAGTCTCTACATTCCACCGCCCACCAAGCTGCTCCATGACAACCGACAGTCCCAGTTTGCACATGCGCCCACAGCCACCGGTCACCTGGCAACCAGGACACCAGGAGTGGAGGAGGGTTGGAGAAGCTGAGGCCTTCCCACGCATGACAGCCAGCGAGGTGCTGTGGTCGCATATAGGGAAAGCATTGTGGCTGGTGTACACCCACCTCTCTTCTTGCCCACTTCTTTTCCCATTTTTTTAAATGGTAATTATGCATTTTTTTTCTCCTCCATAACTACAGACTTCTAATTAGCAGGCGCATGGCCAGGCTTTTCTATTCAGTGTGCACCTGCTGTGTGCCTGGCTCAAGCTGAAGAGGGCACTGTTCTTCCCAGGAATGTTGACTGTAGATAGGTATTTAATAGTCTTTATAAGCACTACTAAAAGCAATACTCAAAAAGCCAGTTATAAAGCAATAAAGCTTTATAACTGGCTCTGTACTGTAAGTGATGCTTTACAACTGGCTTTGCAATACTGACAAATCTAGTTATAAAACATTTCTCACAGAGCCAGTTATAAAGGAGTTTTGCTTAATAACTGGCTTTGTGAGTAATTTGTAATAAGTATTTCTTAATAACTGGCTTTGTGAGTAATGCTTAATGACTGGCTTTTCAGTAGTCACAAAGCCAGTTATTTGCCATTACTCACAAGGCCAGTTATTTAGCAAAACTCCTTTATGTCTTGCTTTGTGAGTATTGCTTTATAACTGGCTTTGTAGTACTCACAGAGCCAGATACTAAGCATTACTCATAGAGCCAGTTACCAAGCATTACTCACAGAGCCAGTTACTAAGCATTACTCATAGAGCCAGTTACTAAGCAATACTCACAGAGTCAGTTATAAAGGAAGTTTGCTCAATAACTGGCTTTGCAAGTAATGCTTTATAATTGGCTTTGTAAGCACTACTTTAGAGGTTTTCAAAGGGGACTGCACATTATAACAGGGTTTGGTAAGTAGTTTCCAAAACCTTTTCTAAAGTAGTAGTATCCAAACCAGGGGCGGACTGACAACTCATGGGGCCCCCTGGGCAATAGGGCATCATGGGGCCCCTTTGTACTTGCCCAAACTCAAAAAAGCCTATGAAAAAGGTACCAGGGGCATCTCATGGGGCCCCCTACTGACCCCCGGCCCTCGGGCAGTGCCCGAGTTTCCAAATGGTCAGTCCGCCCCTGATCCAAACCCTGTTTTAAGGCTACATTCGCACGAGTGTTTAGGCACAATGCAAATGGCAGGGGCAGGAGTCTGCTACTTTCTACTGCTGTTTTGGTCCCTGTGAGTGGCTAGCTGCATTGCCTTTTTTGTGTTCAGAAGGTGCAGTCCCGTCACCAACTATTCTGTGACCAACCCCCAGGCTGTTCAGTCTAAAATGCCCTGGCCTATTTTCTGTCCCAGTCCGGGCCTGGGCTCAGGTAAGTATTGAGGGGGCTGGGGCAGGGGCGGACTGACAACTCATGGGGCCCCCGGGCAATAGGGGATCATGGGGCCCCTGTGTCCTTGCCCAAACTCAAAAAATCCTATGAAAAAGGTACCAGGGGCATCTCATGGGGCCTCCTACTGACCCCGGACCCTCGGGCAGTGCCCAAGTTTCCAAATAATCAGTCCGCCCCTGGGCTGGGGGCACTGCTGCAAACAGAAAAGGTTTTTTACCTGCATGCATAGAATGCATGAAGGTAAAAAACCTTGAGCTTTTACAACTACTTTAAAGCAGAATTAAAGGCAAAAAGTTAAAAATTACAAACAGGCAGGCTTTTGTTTTGAAGAAGAGATATGCAATGCAGTAAAATACACTTACCTGCCTGTCTGCAATCCCCAGCAGATTGTACACTGAGCTGCTCATGCACAGCTCAGTTTACATTTTGGTACACTCACTGTAAGCTGGGATGACTCCTGTGCATATGCGGGAGGGAAGAAGCTGGAACAAAATGCCGAGACTGGTGAGGGGCCTTGCTGGCATCAGTCCATTGGAATAGAGAGATAAAAATAAGTATCTGTTCCTTTAGTTCTGCTTTAAAGCAGAACTAAAAAAAATCAATTTAACTGTTTCCAAAACAGCTACGTTCATGGCATACTAATAAATAAGTCTGCCCCACTGGACCACTACTATGTCAATGTGCAGCTGCTATCATTAAAGTGAAAATGTTCCACTTGAAACATAATAAAATAAAACTGTGACAGTGCTACTACATGTGTGCTACCCTCTAAAATAAATACATTCATGAATTATCATATCAATAAATATGAGATAATAACTTATGAATTTTCGCATGCACAATATTTTTTTATTATGGAGTTCGCATAATGATGAATTGAATTGTTGTTTCATATACTGATTGAGGAAATGGTTTATTTAGTTTATTTATTTATTTTTTTAGAGGTTAGCACACATATAGTATCGCTGTCATGGTTTTAGTTTATTACTGTCAAGGCATGTTGTGATAACTGTGACAGTTGCTGGTGTCCTCAACTGAAATGTCAAGCCATCAAATTGCTGGTGACATAACTGATTACACTTCAGATAAAACAGGGGCTCATAAAACTTTTGTGTAGATAAATGCCCTTTCCATCTACTGCATTTGTGTCAATTGAGGTGGAAACTAACCCTAACTGGTATAGGTGGCACTATTTTTCACTGAAAGTTGGAGCTTAAATAAGTTTAAATAAGCTGAATACATCCAGATGATCAAAATAAAGGTGATTTTGCGTGATTTCTTTCTAAAGCAGCCACGACTGTACTCTGACAACAGCTGCCAAGTGGCATTTTTGTTCTCTGTGTGGAAACAGTGGTTTCTCTACAGAGGTCTGACAAACCTCCAGCCGAATCATACCTAAAGCTTTGCAATCAGCAAACTTGATTGTAGAACTCTGGCTCTGATTTAGCAAGTAGCACGTTGGACCTCTGCAAAGAGATTATTGCTTTCCCACTCTGGCAGGGGATAGGCTTTTCTACTTAGACTGTGACTACTTTTTAAAGAAAACAAATTGTAGGATTTGAAATTCCTTTTGTTTTGATGCAACTGGGATGTATTTACAGTAGATGATTTAATTTAAACTGAAAGTCCATTATGGCTTTTTATTTTCACCCTTCTAAATATATCATAACCAAAAAAATATAGGCAAATCAGTCACAACTGAAACGTCATTCATATTTTTTTTCAAATTTCTAATGTCTGGCAAAATACTTCAAAAGTAAGAATTAATGGTTATAATGAGACGTAGCATGACAGCTTGGTGGTTAACTCTTCTGCCATGCAGTACTGGGGACCATGGTTCTAGACCCAGCCATGAACCTATCTGCATGGAGCTTGTGTGGGTTTCCTCTCACATTCAAAAAAGATATGCTGGTTAATCAGCCCCAGGTTTAGTATTCAATTGAGCAAGATGGCTACCTCACCATCTGATCCAACACCAGATAGAGTGGTTTCAGTCCCCAGGAGAAAACCTCTGTAGAAATATGTATAATATAAGACCAAACATTTATATTTTTGTATAAGCTTAATAGTCATGGGTTGCCAGCCTGCATTCATGAAAATGGGTTTGTTAAGTAATCCCTCAAGAAGGAACCCAGCAAAAAAGACTCTTTTGACAGGTAGCCCATGCTAATTACTTCTGTGTTCCAGCAGAGTGGGGGGAGGGGTTAAGGTAGTAGATAATATCCTTGGTTAAACCTAAACCTAGGAATCTATCACTAAAACTCAAAAACCCAGGCAATGTGCTAAAACATAAATGGTAGACCAAAACCAAACCCCATAAATGTGTGGTAGGGTGGTGAGATGAAACCTGTAGCTGGTGCAGGTGACCATTGGGTTTTCAAGCATGGTAACCTAACCTTTGGGAATATCAAAGCCAATGAAGGGGTTTCTCTTTACTATTGAAAGTAGTTAACCCCTTTAATAAAACCATCCTTACAAGAAATTGCTTATCTATTCATTTTTATAAAGTGCATATTTTAGGCCTTACATTATCCAGATCCATGGCTGAATACGGGATAACTATATTTATGACACCTGCCATAAATCAGTTTCTATCTAATATTAACAGAACCATTAATGTTGTAATATCCTATATAAGATACTGCAGTACATAAAACTGTTATGAGCCATATTGATCGAGTAAAATTAAAAATAGCAGATACTTCCCCCTTACATATAATATGACAGGTTTTCTAAATGCAGATAAACTGGAATTGGAAAGTATGTTGAAAAAATGTATGATTTGTATTACAGACACAGACCATTACCAAGTATGCACCGTCATCTGCCTGAAGAAATGCTGACATAATCTAGATAAATAATGAAACTATGGAAACATCAAGAAGCAAAACTAATGGAGCCTAAAATATTCTTGAAAGTGTGCAGGCATGAGTTAATGTTTCCTGTGCTCTAATTGCCAATAAAGTTAGCGACTGAATGCTTCTGCTTCCAAGATGTCTAGTCAACATAATTTCCATCAATGCCCTTCAAAGCTTGGAAACTCATATAGTTTTAGCATCTTGTCACTGTACCCTTACGGTATGCAAGAAAAATCACTTGTCTTATCGTACTCTGTAATGCAAACAAGACTAAGCTAAAAGTAGGAGACAAACACCAATAAAATATGCGTGTTGCATAGGATGCTAGATTACAGAGCTTTAGAACATTATGAGACAATGCAGAAAATCGTTTACATGTGAGCCACTGAATTTTCAGTTTAAATCAGCTAAGTACATGTGTCTCAAATTGAAAGGTGTGCAAGGACAGATGTTAGGTTTTCTTAAGAAAGTAATCACAGCGTGCAGAATAGAAAAGCCAGTTTAAACAGTCCACCAGCACACAAGTGTCTGTCGGTGTCTCTCATGCAACTGAACAGACCAGCAACATCTCCCTGGTGTACTCAGTTCAAAAACTCAAGAGAATGTCCAGTGCTTCAGGAACAATTATGAAAGGTGAGCTGAATACTGAGAAGACCGGCAGAGAGGCTTAGATTACCATAGCCTGTGCCTTGAAGGATCAATATATTTTGTTATACCGAGAGGAGGAACACCAAAGGATGTTGATCTGCTGATCTACCTGGAATGGAATGATATGCAGTTTTCAAGTAGCTGGTAAAGCATTTTATCACTGGTGGTGCACTAATGTTAGTACGTTCACATGTGAGCACAATATAGGTATGTTTGTTTCCATTTAGTTATAAAATACTACACTATATGAGTTTCTTTTGGGTTTTGTATTTGATGAGTTGTAGATATTTGGGAAGCAAAGGTGAACATAAGGAAAAGACACACAGTTGGTAATTTTTACAGTGTAGTGAACTTATTTGGCATACGTGGATTGGAAATCTGGTAAGACCCTTGGAATTTTTTTGCAGGATAACACTCACCTTTTATAATTGTTCCTGAAGCGCTGGACATTCTCTTGAATTTTAGAAAAGTCTGTTAATTACCACCTTACTGCAGAGAAGGAACCTTGATCTCCATGTGGAAGCAATGGTCTCTCCACAGAGGTCTGATAAAATCCCTTTAGTTAGACTCATAGTACTGCAATTCAAGCAGTCAATGGGAAGAATGCACCAATACATTGGTGGTCAGTAGAAAGAACACTGCTGAGTGAAATTGATGCTTAACTATGATGGTACAGGAGAGCAATCCACCACTGCTCAAAATAACCCTAGCAACCTCTGAGGGAACCTTTGTTAAAAGTCCACGAAGCACAAACTGATCTTGCGAAGTGTGCCTTTACAGACAAAGGAGGAACCTTTACCTTGAGGTCATAAGCTTGAGTGATGAGCTGCTGAATCAACCTAGAATTAGTGCAAGAAGAAACAGTTTTCATGTCTGGGATGTGTGTCTGGGATGTACATGATGGTCAGAGCTGGAAAGTGAAGTTCTGCCAACATAAGAAACTGATCAGTGTCTTATTCTTGCAAGTTTCTAGTGCTTCCCTGATGGTTGGTGTAGGCCACTGCCTTCAGATGATCCAATCCAAAGCTGGTGAGATGACCTTGTAGATGAGAGGTCACAGCTTTAAAGGAACTTATGCATCATCCTGAGTTCCAGAATATTGATCGGGAGCTGAGCTCCTTTCATTGACAAAGTCCTTCGTACCAAGAGAGTACCTAGAACCCCTCCCTATCCCAATAAGCTTGCATCCATCATGAGCACATTCCAAATCACTGGGAGGAAGGATTTCCCCGATTTCATGGTCAAAATTGTGACACACCTTGAGAAGGTAAGCCTGGTTCTTCTGGTCAGGTGCATGGGATGTTCCAGAGACTGCATCCTATTTCTCATACACCCAGTATGATGAGTTAATAATATTGAGTTACAGTAAATTTTTAATGAGTTTATGATGAGGATGACATTACCAGGCCCAATCCCTCATGCAACAACTGCGGCTCAGATGGCTTCTGGACTGCAGAGACTGGAGTTTGTCTACGTAAAGAAAAACCTTGATCAGGTCCAGATACTCCAAGTGATGAGACAATTCCAATGTGGATTTAGGATCCCCATGAATCTCTGTAGGGTCTGCATGGTACTCTGACCATTTGCTTACAGAGCCTGTGCCAACTGTTCCCTCAGAAGTAGTCCATCCAGATAATTAATTATGGGGGTGCTCTAGAAGCTAAACAAAAGACATAGGCTATCACTTTGGTGAAGACCTGAGGTTTAGTGGATAGGCCAAAGAGAAGGGCAACAAACTGAAATGTTGTATGCCTACATGTTCACAGAAACCAGAAGGTCTCCATAATGAAGGGAAGCAATTTCATGGATTCCAATACCACCATGGAATTTTTGTAATAGGAGGAAGGTGTTGAGAATCTTTAGATCTAGTATGAGGCAGATGCCCTTTTTTCTTAGAGAAGATTGACAGGTTTGAATAGAACCGTGTAAATTGACAGTTCTATACTGTATAAGTACCTGTAATATTAATAATAATAAAAAAAAAAGCAACTGTATTAACCAAATGTTTTTTGAATACTCTTCCTGTGTCCCGTAATGTACAGTTAAGTAAAAAAAGTTTAGCAGTTACACTTTCCCCATCATTATCCAACATATGGTCTCAGTATGTGCATTTTCTCTCCCTGGAGGTTTACACACCTTCTTTAAGCATTGCCCCATCAAACCAAAACCAGGCCTTTGGGAGAAAAAAAATCTAGCTATGCTTAGTTTTTACGTTTTCCTGGAAAATGACTAGAGTAATAGAAAGTTAGACATGTGGGAGTTTTAGTTTTCGAAAGATAGAATAAATATACCAATATGTCCTTGTTGGAAAGTAAATATTGATTGTTTTTGTGTGCATTATTTTTTTGTTTTTTTCTTTTTTGTTACTGCAAGAGTCGAGGCCAAACTGTGTAAACGGTTTTCTTTAGTGTCTTAGACAATTTCAAGTGAAACCCAGACAGTTGCTGTTGGGCAAGAAATGCCTTTGGTTTTGTGCAACACTTTTCAAGTATTGTGCTAACAAAGCCTTATGTTCAACCACATTGAAGATATTTTTTTTAAAAGACTTTATTGATTTTCTATAAGTTGAGAATAACAACAATAAAATACATGATTACAGTAAGCATGTGAAGTGAAAATGTAGAATTGTAGAACGATGACCTTTATTCAATCAGCATATCTTAGTGAAAACTATCAATTTAACAGAGGAGTCTGTATAAACAAATTGTGACAGTCATTTTCTACACAACTCAAGTCTAGATTATAATATTCTGTTTGTTCTTTTTTCAAATGACAAAAACCTAATTACACTTTAAAAGAAACCTGTACTATGAAGTCTGCTATTTATGGCCTCCCCCTCTGAAAATACTATGGCGTTGTGGGGTGATGGCTATTGCTAGAAAGGCTTCAATGCATGTGTGTGTTTCATGTATGTGTGTAATTCCTGTGTGTTAGTGTGTGAGTTTATAGTAATGTGTGTTTAGTGTATATAGTATGTGTGTATGTTTGTTTAGTGTGTATGTGTGTTAGGACCAGGTCACACAAACAATTCTGTCTGCTGGTGGCTCCCCAGGGACAGGATCACTATGCAGATCAGAGGAAATACCTAGGTGTCACCTCCTTGCTTTCAAGATGAATGTGGAACTGCTCAGTCACTGATGTATTCAATGCAGGAAATCACTCATCAATAATCTTGCCAGCGAGGAAGTGATGCATGGATCCATGTGAGTACTTACTCTGCCCTGCATAGTAATGCTGTTGCTGGCGACTGTGCCCTAGCACCTGATTTACTTCTACTGACCACCCACATACAGTTGCATTCTTCGTTTTATTGAACACCAATGCCATTATTTATCCTACTGACCACACACAAAGGGAGCCTATTTACCAAGGGAGCCTCCTTCTTTCTACTATGTAACAACAACATAACAAAAACTTTTTCCTTAAAGCACAACTTCAGGAAATAGAAAAAAAAAATCTACCCTTGCAGAGGACCACCCCTGCACTGCAAGGTAAATGCTTATTATATTTTGGGGTGCCAAAATAAGGAGACATACTTAAAGTGGTTGTAACACTTACATACAGTATGCCCAGTGAAGCGACTGACTTCACAGAGATGAAACAAATCCTCCTACATAAGTTGTAATGTACCTGTTTATCTGCAGTATTCTCTTCTATACATCCGTTCAAAGTGCAGAATTTATACAGCTTGTCTGAGAGTTCAGAAAACAGGGTGGGGGAGCTGAGGTTTCACCCTGCAGAGATTAGTGAGAGCTGATTGGAGGGAAGGGTTACGCCCCTCTATCACACAGTAAACAGGAACAGAGCTGAGGCTGTCAATCACAAGCTGTGTGCTGAAACTCCCTCCCTTCCACTGACCATCAAGGTAAGAGAGATTCCATTGTACTGATTACAAAGGTAAGGGTACATGCTTCCTTCTAATGACCATACATGCATTTATCCTCACACTAACCATCAATATAAGTGAAAGTTCTTTGTTTCTTCTGGCCTCCAGTGTAAGCAGGCAATTAAAACAAGACATACAAGCTTTATAAGCACATAAGCAAAACCAATGGTTATAATAAAAGTAATATTTATTAACAATGTCGTAAAAACATGATAATCACAACTTGTTCAAAGAGATTAGACACTCAATAGTGGAATAGGGAATATTTCCCCAGATCTGTAGAGGTACCCAAACATTGAGTCGCCTCTTCTTCTTTTGTGGTACATCTATATAAAAGAGAATACACATGATAATATACAATCCTTCCAACACATTTCCAACAAATGGTAAAGAAATATACACACACTTACTAAATAAAGCGTAACAAAATGTCATGAGACAATAAGTACACAGGGCAAGGAAAGACTCTGCAGGTCAGAGGCAGGACCAGTCTCCACGTGGATGTGAGGGTGCAAAATACACTAAGGGAAGACAACGCAAGGGAACCTCCCCATTAGATGTCCTTCAACTGTGGGGGTTCTCCCTTGCACAGTTATGCTAGAAACATAAAAACATAGAAACACAGAAAAAGACCGAATGGTCCATCAATTTCGCACTTTTTTTTTTCATCAACTTTTTTGTCTGAGTATAGATCTATGCTTGTCCCAAATATGTTTGAAGCTATTTACTGTTGACTGGCTCACTACCTCTGCTGGAAGTTTATTCCAAACATTAGCTACTCTTTCATTAAAACAATACTTTCTGAGATTAGTTTTGAATTTTCCTCCAGTTAGTTTAAGGTCATTTGCCCGCGTTCTTGATTTTGGCACTGGCTGCCTCTCACCCAACAAATTAAATTCAAACTACTAACAACAACTTACAAAGCCATCCAACTCAGTCCCCAGCTACATCACTAACCTTGTCTCAAAATAGCAAACAAATCACACTCTTCGTTCCTCCGAAGACCTCCGACTCTCTAGTTCCGTTGTCACCTCCTCCCATGCAGGACGTCTCACAAGCCTCTCCCATCCTATGGAATTCCCTACCTCAATCTGTCTGACTATCTCCTACTCTGTCCTCTTAGGCGATTCCTGAAAACGTTTCTCTTCAGAGAAGCTTGTCCTTCCTCCACCCAACAACTATACATGTATTTTCTCAATCAGCTCATCCTCTACTGTTATTACCTTTTGTATCACTTGACCAAGGGCGGACTGACCATTTGGAAACTCGGGCACTGCCCGAGGGCCCGGGGTTAGTAGGGGGCCCCATGAGATGCCCCTGGCACGTTTTTCATAGGCTTTTTTGAGTTTGGGCAAGGACACATGGGCCCCATGATCCCCTACTGCCCAGGGGCCCCATGAGTTGTCAGTCCGCCCCTGCACTTGACCTTCCCCTTTTAGATTGTAAGCTCTAATGAGCGGGGCCCTCTGATTCCTCCTGTATTAAATTGTATTGTAACTGTACTGTTTACCCTAACGTTGTAAAGTGTTCATGTTGCAAAGAAATTTTATTAATGAAAAAGAACAAATACAATGAACTATTACAATGAGTGCAAAAAGATAATGGGAACCCATGGGCCTAAACATCATATATAGTCATGAAGAACACACTATACTGTACATTTGAGTACAGAAGAAAGAAAAAAAAAGTGCTTCCAGAAGAGATGAAAAGTACAGCCTCTCCAAAGTAGCTGTGGCTTGGGAAGGAAATTATGTGATCAGAGTAGTTTAGACGAGGTACCGGTCAATAACCACCTAAGTAATAGTAAGGTGAGAGGGAGCAAGGAGGAAGGTGGGTGGAAAGATTGATGCCAGAGAGTCTCGGACCTAAGTGGTGGAGAGAATGGCTCTGCGCAGGTTAGAAACCAAGCGAGGGTATGTTGAAAAATATGTTGAAAAATATGGTAACGTGTATAACTAAGGTGGCATGGCCTCAGGTATTATTTACCAGTTGCATTTTGAGGTGGGGACAGCTGTGCTGCAAGAGGTATAGTATCAGCAAAGAAGTCAGAGAGGGAAATACCATAGACATCGGCAAGGGAATATGCACAGAACAGAAAATATGAACAGAGAAGAGGGGTAACCTATGGACGAGAGAAAGGGGGTACGAAGGAGGAAAAAGAATTGAACAAAAAAAAAGGGGGGGATGCGTAATGGAGGGAGGAGGGGCAGGGAGGAGTAAGGTGTAGGCAGTAGGGGGAGGGGGAAATGGGGGTGGTGGAGTGAGTGATAGGCTAAGTTGCAGCTAGGGAACATGTGAGTTAAGAAATGTGGTGGATGGAAATAGGGGGAAAAGGGGCACTGGAGACCAAGGCTGCCCCTTAATTGGATTTCCTCCTCTTACCCTCCGGCAAGTAGGGGTAGTTAAACATGTAGTGACACAAGGACACTAAGATAGTGGGTGGGTATTCAGACACTGCACTTATCCTGAGCTCTCCATCAGGTAGTCAGTTGTGGGAGATTGCCCAAGAGACCATGATATTCCAGGGTAGTTTAGAAATGATTCCAACAGGACTAGATGTGCAAGAATTTTGTGGGATTATCCTGAGTTGTTGCAATCAGTTCTTCCATGTCTGCTATTCTACCAAGGCAAATAAGTCAATCACGGACAGACAGTACATGAGTGGAACCCCAGAGGACTGGTATACAAAGTCTAGCAGCAATGTTCATGTGCATGGCTAATGACTTGAGGTATAGTTTGCTGGAGAGAGAGGTGTGGTGAAGAAGAAATTGGACCAGAGAGTAGTCGAGGGCAAGGGCAGAGACTGAGGATGTAATACGATGCACCTTTGCCCAATAGGGTTGTATAGATGGGCATTCCCGCCAGATATGTAGAAGAGAGCCCACCATCACACCGCATCTCCAACACTTATTTGACGCTGAGGGGTTGAACTGATGGATCCTTGATGGAGTCTTATACCATTGTTTTCCTGGATAGAGACATTAATGGAACCTTTGTGAGCATAGGTAAAAGGTACGTTCCCAGTCTGCTGCTGACATATCAATGGGTAAGTCTTTTGCCCATGATCGGCAGGCTGGAAGTGACTGAGGCGTGTGGGTGCAAAAAGGTAATAGGCACGTAGTAGACACCAGGTATTGTTGAGGCTCAGATTTGGAACAAATAAATTCAAAGTGGGTAAGGGATTGATTCCATTTGTTTAGGTAAGCCGGGGTCTGGAGAAAGTGCCTTATCTGGAGGTATAACCAAAAGGGAAAGGTCTGGTCCTGCATGGTCGAGATGAGGGATGTATAGGTCACCATTTGGCTATCATGTGCTTGGCACGGATATGCCAATGGGGCCAGACCCCTGTCAGGAAGTGTTCATACATCCCCGGGGAGAATTCTGGATTGAAATGTATAGAGGTCAGCAGGCCTGGGGTAGAGGAGATGGGAGCAATCTTGCAGGTCAAATGGAAGGTTTTCACAGTCTGACCTATGAGTGGGTGATTGGGAAGTGCTTGGGGGACAAGTTTTACATTAAGCCAAGGAATCAAAGCAAGGGGCAGCCGTGAAAAGGAGTTTTCCAGACTCACCCAGGCCTTAGTGGAAGAATGAACATTCCAGTCTATGATCCTGGAGAGATGACGTGCTCAGTGATATTTTTTTAATCTGGGAGTCCGATCCCTCCCCTGGATTTAGGGAGCACCAATTGAGAGAAGGAGAGATGCGGATGTTTGTTGCTCCAAAGAAACTGAGTGCAAGTCTGCCTGCATAAAGTGAAAAATGCAGGGGGCAAATGAATGGGCAAGGCTTGTAGCAGGTAGAGGAGATGGGGGAGGATGTTCATCTTTAATATTGCTGCCCTCCCAAACCAAGAGAAGGAGGGTGTGTGCCATTTCTGTAGGTCGGATTGAATACAGCAAATAACCGGAAGGAAGTTTATTTTGTAGAGTTCGGAAAGGTTATGTGAAAATTGGATACCCAGGTATGTGATGGCGTTAGCTATCCAGGTGAAGTGAAAGTGGGATTGGCAAAAAGAGGGTAATGTTCAGGGCATGTGATTTGGTAAAGTTGATCTTTAAGTTTGCGATACTCTGAAAGTATGCAAAGTCTTTAAGTAAGTTAGGTAGAGTGAGATGGGGTTCGGGCAAAAAGAGCAACATATCATCTGCATATGCGGCTATCTTGAATTCACATCCTGAGACTGAGAGGTCTTTTATATCTTTGTTAGATCGGAGTCTGCGGAGGAATGGTTCAAGCCTCAGAACAAACAGTAGGGGTGAGAGGGGGCAACCCTAATGTGTGCCGTTCTGGAGGGAGAAGGCATCCGACAGATGGCCATTCACACATACCTGGGCTTTTGGCTGGGAATAAAGGGCCATAATAAAGTTAAACATGTTTTCCCGAAGACCGAGGGCCTTTAGGGTCGTCGCCATATAGTGCCAAGCCACCCTGTCAAATGCCTTCTCAGCATCCAGGGAAAGGGAGAATCCACTGCTTTTAGAGGTATGCATCCAATGGTGGATGTTCAGGGCCTTAATGTTTTGCCCAATTCTTCTAAAAGCTGAGAGCACACATCTGTCAGATCTTTAAAAGTTTGTGATGCTTGAGTGCGTTTATGGGCTCTCTCTAGGAGAGTGATACGATCCAGTAAGGTATTTATGCTTGCTTTTCTCGTTTGCGTTTTGTCGCTAGGGCAATAAAATTTCTGCGTATGACACATTTGTGGGCTTCCCACTGTGTCAGGGGAGAGGTGTCAGGAGCATGGTTCGAGTTGAAATACTCAATGAGTTCAGTACGAATAGTAGCCTCATGAGATTTGTCTTATAAAAGTGAGGCGTCTAATCGCCACATTTTGGTATAGGTCTGTCTTTCAGGGAAGTGTAATGTAAGCGTGATAGGGTGATGGTCAAAGAGGAACATCGGTTCAATGGTGGCAGTGTGCAGGAAGGGCAGGTCGGTTTAAGTGAGGATGAGTTAGTCAATTTTGGAATATGGCGAGGAGAAAAAGGTGAAATCTTTAACATTAGGGTGAAGAGTGCACCATGTATCATGGAGGAGAAGGTCTTGGAGTTGTATGTGGATCTGATGCAATGCTTTATAGGACAGTGAAGAGGCACCCGAAGAAGAGTTTACTAGAGGGTGTAAGGGTACATTGAAATCACCCCCCAAGATTAGCAATCTCGCATGGAAAGAGGCAAGTAGATTAACAAATTAGCAAAAAAAAGAGACTTGCTTGACATTGGGGGAGTATACATTGGCTAGCGTGATAGGTCTGTCGGCCAGTGTTCCCTTTAGAAACAGATAGCAGCCTCTATGATCAATTAAGGAATCCGTTATAACCAAGGGAAGGTGTTTGGTGATTAGAATTGAGACTTCTTTAGATTTGGAGAGCTCATTGGAGGCATGGTAAACCATTGGAAAGAATGGGTATAGAATCAGAGCGAAAGTGCATCTCTTGCAGGGAGACAACATCAGCTTTGTGTTTATGCATAGAGGAGAGCAGAAAGGAGCATTTTTCAGGCTTGTTAAGGCCTTTAGCATTGAGGGAAAGCAATTTCAAGGAGGAGTGGCTGGAGGAGATCCTAGGGGTTCCCATGTTGAAAGGCGCAAAATCTGGGGTGAGTGGACAAGGGTTAAGGAAAGAGAGGTGGGTATGAGTGCTACAGGCCTAGAGAGGAGGGGATGGGGGAGGGAGGTGTTGAGGGGTAGGGGACAGGAGGGACCGAAGGGGGAATGGGAGAAGAAGAAGAGAAGAAAAAAAACAAGGAAAGGGGGAGAGACAGAAAGGGGTGGTCAGTAGAAGGGGGGAAGGAAGAAGAAGAAGGAATAGTCTGGAGGTGAGAATAGACCAGCTACACCCAAAAATACAAAAGAGGGAGGGTACAGGAAAAATCAGTTACAGCTTGCAGAGCCTACTGTGTGGGGAACGAGGGTTGTATAGATCCGGATGGAGAGTTGCCGCCATTAGGAGGACACCATGTGCTTTGAGGGGGGTAGGTGAGAGTATCCGCTTGCTTGTGTGATTTAAGACTGGGGTGAAACAGGAAAGCGGAGTGTTCAGAATAGGAGATGGGGGTAGGAGATTTATGTTGCAGCACATGACACCAATTGAGCAAAGATATATGTAGAGCAGGAGCAGGAGGTGGGAAGAGGTAGCTATGTTCGAACTAGTGTAACACTGAGTCAGCACAGTGAGCCTAATTTAGGGAAGGAAAGATGGTTCAAGGTATTGAATTGAATAGAATAACCTGGGGCTGGTATATGTAGAGAGGTGGAAAAGGCAGAATTATCCCAGAAGTGAGCCTAACATCAAACTGTGTACTGGAGGACAGAGGTTATGTGTGTAGAGGCAAAGGACACCACATGGTGCCCTTGGGTATGAGATCTGTAAGGTGTTGGGAGTTTTTCAGACTGTCTGTCTAGATCAGCAAGGTGAAGGCATGACGGAAAGAGAGAAGAGCACATTGAGAAGGAGAAAGCATGAAACAAGGAACCTGCACAAACAAATTACAGTGCTTGAGGAATGAACAGCATAAGTACAAGAAAATAAAGGTACATTCGTATGACATGTATATGAACCATATCATAGAGTTGTAGGAACCAGTATAAAGATTGTAACATTTCATGAAACATGAGTGGCAGGGGAGTGCTCAGGAAAATGATTAAGTGGCAGAACTTAGTGTAGGCCAGGGCCTCCGACCTCTATAGATTGGTGACTAAGGTAGTTGCGGGGAGAGGTGGTGAAACGATGGGGCCCCACACCACTTAGTTGCTACAAATTCTTTCCGGAGGTGTCACCTCCGTAGTCCTGACTCTGAAAGAAGGCATGGTGGTAAAGTTTCTATAGTCATACCAGTGATGTCAGGCAATAGAGCCTCAGATTGATACAACAAGCAGTGGAAAAAAGGGCATTTAGTGAAGGCGTCAGAGATAGGAAGTGTGGGTTTGTCTGCTTGCGATCAGTCAGATGAGAGCCAGAAGGGTTTCTGAGCCCACATCTTCCTATCCTCGAAACCATGAGACGCAAGTAGAGGCCAATATCTATCTATCTATCTATCTATCTATCTATCTATCTATCTATCTATCTATCTATCTATCTATCTATCTCTCTATCTATCTATCTATATGTGTGTGTGTGTGTGTATATTTATATATATATATACACACACACACATATATATATATACATACAGTCAGGTCCATAAATATTGGGACATCGACACAATTCTAACATTTTTGGCTCTATACACCACCACAATGGATTTGAAATGAAACAAACAAGACGTGCTTTAACTGCAGACTGTCAACTTTAATTTGAGGGTATTTACATACAAATCAGGTAAACGGTGTAGGAATTACAACAATTTGCATATGTGCCTCCCACTTGTTAAGGGACCAAAAGTAATGGGACAACTGGCTTCTCAGCTGTTCCATGGCCAGGTGTGTGTTATTCCCTCATTATCCCAATTACAATGAGCAGATAAAAGGTCTAGTGTTCATTTCAAGTGTACTATTTGCATTTGGAATCTGTTGCTGTCAACTCTCAAGAAGAGATCCAAAGAGCTGTCACTATCAGTGAAGCAAGCCATTATTAGGCTGAAAAACAAAACAAACCCATCAGAGAGATAGCAAAAACATTAGGCGTGGCCAAAACAACTGTTTGGAACATTCTTAAAAAGAAGGAACGCACCGTTGAGCTCAGCAACACCAAAAGACCCGAAAGACCACGGAAACCTGTAGTGGATGACCAAATAATTTTTTCCCTGGTGAAGAAAACACCCTTCACAATAGTTGGCCAAATCAAGAACACTCTCCAGGAGGTAGGTGTATGTGTGCCAAAGTCAACAATCAAGAGAAGACCTTACCAGAGTGAATACAGAGGGTTCACCACAAGATGTAAACCATTGGTGAGCCTCAAAAACAGAAGCGCCAGATTAGAGTTTGCCAAACGACATCTAAAAAAGCCTTCACAGTTCTGGAACAACATCCTATGGACAGATGAGACCAAGATCAACTTGTACCAGAGTGATGGGAAGAGAAGAGTATGGAGAAGGAAAGGAACTGCTCATGATCCTAAGCATACCACCTCATCAGTGAAGCATGGTGGTGACAGTGTCATGGCGTGGGCATGTATGGCTACCAATGGAACTAGTTCTCTTGTATTTATTGATGATGTGACTGCTGACAAAAGCAGCAGGATGAATTCTGAAGTGTTTCGGGCAATATTATCTGCTCATATTCAGCCAAATGCTTCAGAACTCATTGGACGCCGCTTCACAGTGCAGATGGACGATGACCCAAAGCATACTGCAAAAGCAACCAAAGAGTTTTTTAAGGGAAAGAAGTGGAATGTTATGCAATGGCCAAGTCAGTCACCTGACTTGAATCTGATTGAGCATGGATTTCACTTGCTGAAGACAAAACTGAAGGGAAAATGCCCCAAGAACATGCAGGAACTGAAGACAGTTGCAGTAGAGGCCTGGCAGAGCATCACCAGGGATGAAACCCAGCGTCTGGTGATGTCTATGCGTTCCAGACTTCAGGCTGTAATTGACTGCAAAGGATTTGCAACCAATTATTAAAAAGTGAAAGTTTGATTTATGATTATTATTCTGTCCCATTACTTTTGGTCCCTTAACAAGTGGGAGGCACATATGCAAATTGTTGTAATTCCTACACCTGATTTGGATGTAAATACCCTCAAATTAAAGCTGACAGTCTGCAGTTAAAGCACATCTTGTTTGTTTCATTTCAAATCCATTGTGGTGGTGTATAGAGCCAAAAATGTTAGAATTGTGTCGATGTCCCAATATTTATGGACCTGACTGTATATACACACACACAGTATATATATATGAGCTTGTATAAATCCATGAATGAAGGAGGGAGTTGACCGGTTAGATGAACATAAGAGTTTGATATATTTGCATTGCACTACTGTATTGCACATACATTTTAATTTATCCTTGCACTACACAATTGTTTATTGATGTTTAATATGCTATGTATTATAGTATTGTTCTAGCTGCTATGTTTTTTAACATCCAGCAGAGCCCTAGCGCATTTTTTTTTCATTCTTACTAAAGGAAACTTGTTATGGAGCATGTGATCTGACATTGATGACCACTGTCTGAAAATGCAGCTGTTCTGTTTGTCATGCTAATGTTGTGTGTTCAGTACTTTTGGAGTCATTGACCTGGAGCAAACACAGATCAGGAATTCTAACTTCACTTGCTGAATACCTATTCCTACTCTGTGACTCAACAATTAATCAGGTATATTTCTGTTGAGACAGATTTCCTTTCTTGGGAGGGATTGTATTGACCCGAATAAAAGAGTACACACAAATGTTCTGTGAAGCATTCACTTGCCACTACATTTTGCTTGCCCCCTTTTTAAACTCTGCAGGCCCATTGACTTTCATTGCTTCCCTGATTATACACCCCTTGTAGGGAAAATGCTGGGAGAAAAGATGCCTAAAGCCATGCAAGAGCTAAATACCTCTTCATCCAGCACATGTGCAAATGCTAAACTGAGATGACTTCATGAATTGAATACAGTGACAATATTTTCTGCATAGAACTTGCCTTTTACTGATTAAGTGTACTCACTGACCAGAGCTGGCCTTTAACAGGACATTTTTTAATCTTTTTATATAATTATCCATCATAACATATTTGGCTTTGCTTGATAATACCAGGACTGTGATAATCACAGTGTAATATAAACATTGTCCACTAGATGCTGCTGTTGCCTAAAAATCACCATTCAAACTGTGCCTAACAATGACTAATTTACCTTTGATACATGTATGTATTTAATTAGGTATTTCAAGAAATGAACTGAGTTTAGAATTGCTAATTGGACATTTCTAATGAGCTGGATTTCAGTTAAAGATCACCCAACGCAATCTGACAAACTTTCATAACTATAATAATTTCACACTCACCTCCGCCCCTCATTTAACTGTCACATGCGTTTTATTTTTTTTTTCCGTTATGTTTCTCGTCATTTGGAATTTTTTTTTGTTATGTGCAACATTCTGTTCGAACCGCAATTCCCTTTGTTTTCATGGCATGATTCTGTCACGCTGTAAATTATAAGGTAGGAAAATGATTGCGATATTGTGATTGAGGGCAGGTTAATTGGAATAGGTTTTTCTTTATTAACAAAGATTTAACAATGTAAAATTAGTCAGTGAAGGAAAAGGGGGATCTGCATTAGACAGACATAAATTTCCAGTAGGAACATTTTATCTATTTATATTGTAGCGAGATGTGCATGAATTCTTTTGAGATTTGTGTCTAATTTATGGAACTCTGTGACATTCTCTTTTGTTGATCATATATTCATATATTTATGTTCAATGCAAATTTCAGCGGTAATCACAATTCCCTTTGTGTGAAGAGCATATGCCTGTCACATAAGTTAGATGGCAGGAAAAGGATTGCTCAATTAACATTCTTTTGTCTTCATACAAAATGTACATTATACAAGTGCAAATCACTGAACCAAAAAAGATGAGTCCTTAGGAAAGATACGATTTTTTATAGAAATAACAAGGAAATCTACGAGCAGGAGATCATATTTGTGGTTCTTCACTGGCCATAAGATGCCTATACTTTGGGGGGAAGGTGATCATTCAGCGGGAGAAAAAGTTGGTACTTTGGGGTATGAAGGTGCACCTAACCATAGTTCCTGACTCTCTACAATGCACTCCTCAGTAACCAATCATCAGTCCCTAGCAATGTCTTGTTAGGGTGGTCCATAGCCCTCTGTAAGCTCTGAACTAGTATTAGACTGGACCTTACATTAGGGTTGCCACCTCATCCCTTTAAACCCAAACACATATTAATTACACAGGTTCTGAGGCTATTAACCCTAGGTTCACACCTAAGCGTTTTCTGCAGTGTTTTGCAGAAACGCAGTACAGTGCATTTAACATGATTTCCTATGGGACATGTTCACACTTGTGCGTTTTCACCTGGTGCGTTTTTTGGAAAGGGTCAGGGACTTTTTTGAATGCAAAAAGTAGCATTTTTTGTTCTATAGAATTCAATGGAAATGCTGCAGAAAAGCACGTATTGTGTTTTTGCTGTGCTTTTTCAATAGTAGACAGCCCCTCAGTCAGCATAGCCGAAAAAAGGTCTCAGCAATTCAGGCCCTCAGGTAGCCCACCTGACGTCCACGGCAGCAGCAGCCTGGGGGAACAATGTGCCCTCCCAAAGCCATGGACAATCTAAGTCAGGAAAGACCCAGAACTCAAGATGGCCACAGCCATAAATGCTAGGGGGTGATTTTCAAAATGATTTCTCAGCAAAATAAAGCATGCAGACAAGGCTCAGTGAATATATACAAATACCAAGCATGCCTTGGAGTCCCTCACTCTGGAATAGGCTGAGGCTATATCAATATTCATGCTGCTATCTGCATAGCTCCACACCTATCATCCAGAAATTTCTGCAGTCTCCTGGACAGGGGCGGACTGACAACTTATGGGGCCCCCGGGCAATAGGGGATCATGGGGCCCCTGTGTCCTTACCCAAACTCAAAAAAGCCTATGAAAAAGGTACCAGGGGCATCTCATGGGGCCCCCTACTGACCCTGGGCCCTCGGGCAGTGCCCGAGTTTCCAAATGGTCAGTCCGTCCCTGTTCCTGGATACAGAGGAAGCTAGGCAGACTAGCAGCACTTGATCACACAGAGCAGACCCCACTAAAAGATTGCAGCTCACTCAATCAGTACAGTACAGTGAGCTAACCAAGCTTTTTCCTAACAATACTTACAGTCACTGACTACAGAGGGATGACTAAATTTGCCTATCAAAAAGCATAACTAATCCTAGCACCTACCTAGGAGGTGACAGCAAGTGGGGGATCTTCCCCGACTGCGGCCGTGCTGTGCATGAATAACTACAACTTCTGTCGGCCGTCACATTTAATGCCTTGTAGTTCTCAATGAACTGCACAGGTGCTGGTGAGCACTCTCATAGTTCATTGATGTTCCAGCCATTAAGTAATTGCCTGCTTGTACGGGAGATATGAGCAGACAGCTTACTGAGAGTCTGCAGGATCCTAGTATTGCACCTGCATTCTGCAATCTGCTGATCACTGGTGCAATGCTTTACAGGCTGCAGAGTAAAAAAAATAATAAATACACATTTTACCTGCAAAAAAAAGTGCATTTATTATTTTTTTACAAAAGTGAACTTATCCTTTATTGCTGTATCCAGTAATAACGCATAAGCCAGAGGATGGAACCAAAGCGTGCAGGGAAGGATGATGTCATACAAACATTTGACACTCCTGGAAGTGTCAAATGCTGAAGAGTCTGATGGGGACTGCAACACTGAAATGCAGCAAATTTAGGAGACATGGGCCACGGGAGAGGTGACTATAAGAACTCTCCTATTGCAGGTGCTGTTAGGATTTTTTGTAGTGCAAACCAAGCCTGCTTTAAAGTAACCATCAGGAAAAAAAAGAGAAACTGCTGGAATTACAAAAAAACAAACTTCTAGCAAAGGCAGCTCATCATAGTAGATGACCCATATGGGGGGGCGCTCGAGGAGGGATCAGGCAAGCTCCATCATTCCCTGCCATAGCAGCAGCGAATGAAAGCTGCTGCAGGAACATAGTAAGGGGCCCATATTGCTTGCAAAGGTAATATGGGAGGTAGGGTCCTCTCCCTGAGTGGCCCCTATCGGGCACTGTTTTACAAATCACCCTTAAGGTGGCAGCACTCTCCAGAAACAAGGACTCACCACCTATTAAATAAATGCCAATCACATGACACTTTACGACCAACACTCCATTTTATCAGAAATTATTGGAAATAAAGAAATGCACTTCAAGGGTTCAAATGAATACATATTTTCAAAGTTCAAGGTTAGTTCAAGGTTTAAAATAACTAGCTTACTAATATAATATAAAATGATTGACCATGCTGTCTGGTATGGAGAATGATAATAGGGAAAATAAACCCAAAATGTACCTGAATTTCTATTCAGAAGTATTTTCATGTAGTACAGTGAAATCCCCAAAGTTCTACCTTTCTATAGTGAAAGTAGTAATTCCCGGGTCCTATAGGACCAGCAAGCATATCTTACTTCCCACTTTTCAAACATCAGTGCATAAAATATAGAAATAGTTTACTGGTTAAATTTCACAGTGTATGTTTTTTTATAAGTTGCAGATGTACCTGTACTGAAGAGAACAATTAGTTCTCAACAAGCCAAGTTTCTGTTGAAGATATTTTGTGGACAGGGAGGTCGACTGCTGGATACAACTGATATATATAATGGTTAGATGCCTTATCCTCCATTCATAGAATTTGTAATATAGTTTGCATCAGTAAAAAGCACTTTGTGAATGGAGGACGGGCTAATAAATGAAAGGTCTACCTCCTCCATTTATTGATCGTTTTTCATCTAATGTGTTGATTTTTGAGAGCAAAAAAAACCCTAAAAATGTAGTCTTTAAGATTTGGCAAGGAATCTTCACATTCTTCACATATATTTGTAGCGCTACCCCCTTGGGGGTTGCTAAGAGATTTGGGTCCCCCTATAGTCCTGCGCAGCCAGACAATCTGCATTCTCCACACAAGCTTGCATTCAAAGTCAGAAATCAGTCCTTGAGCTTTTGTTTTCTTGTTTATTGAGGGGATTTAGAACTGGGATAGGGTAAGGGGGGTATAGGATGCACAAGGGAACTGATAACTGAGGACAGACTTGATGGAACTATTCACAGGCTTCTTTTCTGCAACACAATCTCTGTTGGAGAGCTAGCCAGCGTCTCCTTGATGTACCACCCCAGACCCTAGATGAAATTCTCCTCTTCATCCAGTAATCTGGTGGTTTTCCTGAGTAGGGGATCTGGCTCCTGTTCCTTTAAATGGGCGAACATTCACTAGTACGGGGCTAATCTGGCTTCCCACCAGAGTGCTCCTTTCTCTATCCACCCAGGGGGTGCAGGTGTACTCACTCAGATCCTCTCCTGTACCGCTTGCGGGTTGGCTGCTGCTTCCAGCCTTTCATCTGGGCTGCTCCTTCCCTGCCATGCAGGTGGTCCTTGGTCAGGAAGCCAGTGAACTCCAAGCTTTCCTCCTTTCCCGCTCCAGGTTCTCAGGCAGGCCCTATCCCACTAGGCCTCCTGGCAGCCTTCTTCCTCAGCCTCACATTTTCCTCTCTCACTCTTCCACCCGAATCCCACCACACATTCCTACTACTGTGATGGATTTGGTAAAATGCCTATTTCGTTTCCTATTGAATATATATATATATATATATATATGCTATTTCTATAAGTTTTATAAATATTTACTTTTATACTTTAATACATATGTTGTGTGAATATTTTCTGCCTGCTGGGCTTTGTGGTACTATAAGAAATCCTTGCTTAAGAAATATTTGCTCACAGGAACAGACCCCCTCCCATCGTGTGATTTGGAAGACAAAAGAATGTTTTTCTCTTTTTAAGATAAGACTGAAGAAGATCACACCTATACCATGACGGAGATTGTTTTCGTGTGGAAATGACCAATCAAAGACTAATATAATGCTTATGCTGTTGTCACATGACTCTTGCATCATTCTGCATATATAAGTTCACTTTCTCATTATAATAAACTAGAAGTATTCATAGACTGAACTTGTGTGTCAGCGTGAGTACCTTCCAATGTGCGCACATTTCAAAGCTAGCGTCATAAATTTTGGACAGGAACAGATAAGCAGTGGACGATTAAGTCCAATACTAAATCACTACTGAGCAGGCTCCATCACTTTTAAAGGAGTCCCAGTCCCTTGCCAAGCCTTCTGTTGGGGATTGGCTGAGGTCCCTCAAGCGTGCAGCCAGCCACTCCTCAGATCCACCCACTGCCTCCAAAGCCCTCCTCCAAAAGCCTCAGAGTGGGATACAATTCCAGGAGGGGGACCTGCAGAGCCTCTCAGCCCTGACCCCAATTTGACCTGTCTGACTATTACACCTGAGCTGCTAACAGCTCCTGTCTAACCATTAGAATCTAGCTCCTAGCTAAACTAGGAGGGTGCTACATATTGTACACCAACTTGAAAGGTATTATGTTAAAGAGTTAGTTTATAGTGGCATTTATGTTTTTTTTGTCCTGACATCAGTTTGTGAAACATTGTTATAGCTGTGTAATTCAGGATTTAAATTTTGAATATGATCGTATAGACACGAGTATACTTTTGTTGTTCCTTTTGCCTTGCACTGTGCTGATTTACTTTCATTCTTCCATTTATATCAGTGTAAATACCATCTCCAAGGAATGCGAAGGTGATCTCAAAATGATTACAAACTGCTCTCAAATGCAATCAATTTTCAGTATTTGAAGTACTTCTCAGTCAAGGCTATGTACACCAGCCTTTAGCCTTTTGAAAATCGTGTTTGTTTATTTATTTTAGCACAAAATGTTCAGCATATCTTCTGTTGCATTTATAATAACATTTACAAATTATATATATATGTTTTCACACCTATAGAATAATTCTTCAACACCAACGTAATTCCCCAATCTAACCCTGACCATATAAAGTGATCCTGTCGCTAGCTTGCAAAATGTATTATTATTATTATACAGTATTTATATAGCGCCAAAAGGTTTGCTCAGCGCTGTACATTATAGTGGGGGACAGAACATGAGACAATACAGTAACAAAACAATACGAGGGGTTCGAGGGCCCTGCTCTTTCGAGCTTACAATCTAGGAGGGAGGGGATAGTGGTACAGGAGGAAGTGGCTGTGGGGGATGGAGTGGTAGGAGGAGTGGAGAAGATTGGCTGTTAATTGAGGGTGGGGTAGGCTTCCCTGAAGAGATGAGTTTTCAGGGTGCGCCTAAAGGTGAGGAGGGTAAGTGACAGTCTGATGGATTGGGGTAGTGAGTTTCAGAGGATGGGGGAAGTCCTGGAGAAGTCCTGCAGTTGGGCGTGGGAGGAGGAGACCAGGGAGCTAGAAAGTAGGAGGTCTTGTGAGGAGCGAAGATTATGGGTTGGGTGGTATTTGGGTATCAGGTCGGTGAGGTAGTTTGGGGCAGTGTTATGAATGGCTTTGTATGTCAGTGTTAGTATTTTGAATTTAATGCGTTGGGCAATCGGAAGCCAGTGGAGGGAATGACAGAGGGGGGTGGCAGAAGCGGAGCGGTTGGTAAGGTAGATGAGTCTGGCCGCTGAGTTCAGGATAGACTGAAGCGAGGATAGCCTGTGTTGGGGTAGGCCGGTGAGAAGGGAGTTGCAGTAGTCCAGACGTGAGATAATAAGGGAGTGAACGAGTTGTTTAGTAGTGACTGGGGTTAGGAACGTACGTATTTTGGCGATGTTGCGGAGGTGGAGTCTGCATGAGTTTGCCAACGATTGGACATGGGGTTGGAAGGACAGGTTTGAGTCTAGAGTGACACCTAGTACTTTGGCTTGCGGGGTGGGACTGATGGTGGTGTTGTTGGTCGTGATGGAGAGGATGGGGGGGCAGCACGGGCTGGGGGAAAATTAGAAGCTCAGTTTTGGAAAGGTTCAATTTGAGGAAATGCAGCGACATCCAGTCTGATATGTCGTTTAGTAGGTGGGCGATACGGGCGGAGACTGAAGGGGTGGAGAGGTAAATTTGCATGTCATCGGCGTAGAGGTGATAGTTGAAGACATGGGAGTGTATCAGTTTGCCGAGGGAGGAGGTGTAGATGGAGAAGAGGCCCGAGGCCAGAGCCTTGGGGGACCCCAACAGAGAGGGGGAGAGAGGGGGAGGTGGTGGCGTTTATAGGTAACGCTGAAGGAGCATTGGGATAGATAGGAGGAGAGCCAGGAGAGAGCAGAGTTTCTGATGCCAAGGGAGTGTAGTTTATTAAGGAGGAGGGGGTGGTTGAAGGCCGCGGAAAGGTCGATGAGTAGGAGGACTGAGTAGTGGCCATTAGCTTTGGCGGTTAGCAGGTCATTAGTGATTCTGAGTAGGGCGGTTTCGGTGGAGTGTGGGGGATGGAAGCCAGACTGTAGTGGATCGAGGAGGTTGTTGTCAGTGAGGTTTAATTTTAAAGAAGAATAATCTTGTAATCCTGTAAAGGAAGAGAAGGAATACTTAACATACCAGTGGGTGGGAGGGAAATCTTCACTTTCTATCTAATGCTACCTGGTGCATTGGATTGTCTGTTTCCCCTGCTGCACAGAGTGGTTCCTTCCGCCAACCTCTATGTCACCACTGTGTCCTTCACTGATACAGGTTGGCAGGAGAAACTTTAACCCACATCGGGGGGGGACACTGTCCAACACAACATGAAGTTTCTGATACAGAGTGAAGATTTCCTTTCTGCGCCCTGGGAAAATTAGTATCCCTCCTCTTTTTTACAGGACTTTTTTCTGTAATATCTGCCAGATAGCAACAGAATCATATTAACCCCCAAAACTTAATCCCAACCTATTCCATAACCCCAACCCTTAAAGTGTTATTAAATCCAAAACCAAAAATGTAATATATTGTAGCATACCAATCATTAGATGTGGTTACTAAATTAGTTTTCTTTTTTAGGCTTTTTTCCCCTCTGTTTTCCCCTGCTGATCTGGCCAGTAACACACCTCTGATTAGAGTGCCCCACTCTGGAGGAAGTAGCACAAGGGGCACCTTTTGGACAGCAGCATTGTCAGTCTGGAGGAAGTGGAGTATTAGATGTAATAGCAGATTTAAGTACACTATCAAATTGAAGCCAAACTTCAGCTCACATTTTATAATCAGTTACAGCAATGTTTTTTCCTCCTTTTGAGTTCAAGATTTTACAGCTGACCCTTGTAAGCACCCCTGTCAGTATTAAATGGTTTGCCTCATCTCTGTACCTGCTACATCTGCAGGACAGTTTGTTCTTTTGAAAAACAACCAACCAACTGGCCAACTCACTAGGTGAAAAAAAAAGAAAGAAAGCCTAAAAAAGAAAACTAATACAGCCATCACATCTAAGAATTGGTTAGCTGCAATATAATAAATGTTTGCTTTTGTGTTTAATATTGCTTATCCTCAATCTAACCCCTAACCCAATTTATAGGTGCAGTTTATGTTATTATAATAAAAAATGCTATACTGTTAGGAATATTATCATGATACAGGTGATATTATTGATGAACACCATGCCTAAAGCTGTACAGAAAAATTAAATGATCTGCAATTGTAGGAAGGTTAGCCACCCTATACATGTTATAGGCTTGGCTCCATATTTATAAAGCAGTGAATATAACATTCAAACATTCACTGCAGGTAAACCATTTACTGTCATTTAACTGCATTCCCACTGCCTTATAAAAAAAATACTGCTACAGGGCTGTGGAGTTGCTCAAAATCACGTATATATGTGATTTTGCATCTCTGGGTAGGGGGCGCGGCATCATTGGCTGCCTCAGCTGTCGATTACTGGGTCCTGGCCGGTGAGTACAATTGCCGAGTATCAGTGATGGGGGAGAGACCTGTATGTAAACAATACAGATCTCTCCCCTGTCAGCTCCTGCACACTGCTTTGTATGGCTCTGCATAGCAGAGTCATACAAAGCAGTGTGCTTACAGTAAAACAGCACAAAGCACACAGTTAACCCTTTGATCGCTGCAGATGTTAACCCCTTCCTGCTCAGTGTCATTAATACAGTGTCAGTGCTTTTTATTAGCACTGATCACTGTATTAGTGTCACTGGAGATGTCAGTGACAGTTATCCAGTTCCCCCTCAGTGTCAGCATGCCCGCCGCAGTCTTGCAATCCCGCAATAAGTTGCTGATCACCGCCATTACTAGTATAAAAGAAAAAAAATAATTCCAGTATATATACTGCCATTTGTAAACGCTATAACTTTCACATAAACCGATTAACTTACACATATTGGGGTTTTTTTCAGCAAAGACATGTAGCAGAATACATTTTGGCCTACATTTAATGCCGAAATTTGATTTTTTACATTTTTTTACTGGACATGTTTAATAGCAAAAAGTTAAAGATATTGTTTTTTTCTCAGAATTGTCGGGGTTTTTTGGTTTATGGCGAAAAAAATAAAAAACACACAGGCGATCAAATACCACAGAAAGAAAGTTCCATTTGTGGGGGAAAAAAGGACATAATTTCATCTGGGTGCAGCTTTGCATGACCGCGCAATTGTCAGTTAACGTAACGCAGAGCCGCATCGCAAAAAATGGCCTGGTCAGGAAGGGGGAGAAATCCTCTGGAGGGAAAGTGGTTAAAAAGCATGCACTAAGAAACTTAATCTACAGTAAATGTTTGGTAAATGTCACTGTCACGGCTTTATAATTATACTACTCATAGAGTTTAATCTTCAGTTTCAGAGTAATTTCTGGCATATTTCCTCTGCCCAGGCATCCCAGATGCAGCATACAGCTTGTCAGTGACGTGAACGACTATGGGTTGCTGTACTCATGTACACAGCAGTGCTATTGTAAACATGAGTACAGTATGGGAATGTACACACAATAGAAAATTTAATTTTTTTTTGCATATGCCAGTAGGCTGTACTAGTGCTTATTACAGCACCGCTGTACAGTATATGCAAGTACAGCAGTTTACAGCCATTCATGTCAATGACAGGCTGTACACTGCACTTGGGATGCCTGGGCAGAGGAACTACGTGGGCAGTTACGTCATATAGGCAGTGGTGTATTTAGGATTTGTGCTGCCCTAGGCAACACAAAAATTGGTGGCCACCCCCCTCCCCCTGCGGAGAGAGTTTAACACCAATCAACACCACCCCCCGCTGGTGGAGAGAGACTGACATTGACCAACAACACCCCTGTCCCCCTGCCCAAGAGAGCCTTCCATTACCATTGCCCCCCATACACTAGATGCCCAACCCCCTGCCAAGAGAGAGAAGAGACTCACTTTCACAGCATTCCCGGGAATGAGAGTCGGGCTATACATACACCGTCAAGCAGCCCGCAGTCTCTCTCGGTTCCCACCTGGTCCCCATGCCACGTGTGTCCCTTCTTCCGTCTCTTCTTCCAGTTGCCCAGGGGCGGACCGACAACTCATGGGGCCCCCGGGCAATAGGGGATCATGGGAACCCTGTGTCCTTGCCCAAACTCAAAAAAGCCTATGAAAAAGGTACCAGGGGCATCTCATGGGGCCCACTACTGACCCCGGGC